>NW_027365351.1:0-120369 GCF_046119375.1 Phyllobates terribilis
CTGAAATTTTTTGCTTTTTCCTGCTAATCCTAGCATGATAAAAAAGATTCAAAGAGAGTGAGATGCCAGCTCCTTTCATTCAGTCAGTAGCTTCAAACATTTCTGGACGTTTTTCAATGGCAAAAATCAATGAATATTGTAAATGCACAAACAGTAATATCTCCACATTGCAAGGTGCAATTCTGAAATTTTTTGCTTTTTCCTGTTAATCCTAGCATGATAAAGAAGATTCAAAGAGAGTGAGATGCCAGCTCCTTTCATTCAGTCAGTAGCTTCAAACATTTCTGGTATATGAATAACATGATGTTTTTCAATGGCAAAAATCAATGAATATTGTAAATGCACAAACAGTAATATCTCCACATTGCAAGGTGCAATTCTGAAATTTTTTGCTTTTTCCTGCTAATCCTAGCATGATAAAGAAGATTCAAAGAGAGTGAGATGCCAGCTCCTTTCATTCAGTCAGTAGCTTCAAACATTTCTGGACGTTTTTCAATGGCAAAAATCAATGAATATTGTAAATGCACAAACAGTAATATCTCCACATTGCAAGGTGCAATTCTGAAATTTTTTGCTTTTTCCTGCTAATCCTATAGCATGATAAAGAAGATTCAAAGAGAGTGAGATGCCAGCTCCTTTCATTCAGTCAGTAGCTTCAAACATTTCTGGACGTTTTTCAATGGCAAAAATCAATGAATATTGTAAATGCACAAACAGTAATATCTCCACATTGCAAGGTGCAATTCTGAAATTTTTTGCTTTTTCCTGCTAATCCTAGCAGGATAAAGAAGATTCAAAGAGAGTGAGATGCCAGCTCCTTTCATTCAGTCAGTAGCTTCAAACATTTCTGGTATATGAAAAACATGTTTTTCAATGGCAAAAATCAATGAATATTGTAAATGCACAAACAGTAATATCTCCACATTGCAAGGTGCAATTCTGAAATTTTTTGCTTTTTCCTGCTAATCCTAGCATGATAAAGAAGATTCAAAGAGAGTGAGATGCCAGCTCCTTTCATTCAGTCAGTAGCTTCAAACATTTCTGGACGTTTTTCAATGGCAAAAATCAATGAATATTGTAAATGCACAAACAGTAATATCTCCACATTGCAAGGTGCAATTCTGAAATTTTTTGCTTTTTCCTGTTAATCCTAGCATGATAAAGAAGATTCAAAGAGAGTGAGATGCCAGCTCCTTTCATTCAGTCAGTAGCTTCAAACATTTCTGGTATATGAAAAACATGTTTTTCAATGGCAAAAATCAATGAATATTGTAAATGCACAAACAGTAATATCTCCACATTGCAAGGTGCAATTCTGAAATTTTTTGCTTTTTCCTGCTAATCCTAGCATGATAAAGATTCAAAGAGAGTGAGATGCCAGCTCCTTTCATTCAGTCAGTAGCTTCAAACATTTCTGGTATATGAAAAACATGTTTTTCAATGGCAAAAATCAATGAATATTGTAAATGCACAAACAGTAATATCTCCACATTGCAAGGTGCAATTCTGAAATTTTTTGCTTTTTCCTGCTAATCCTAGCATGATAAAGAAGATTCAAAGAGAGTGAGATGCCAGCTCCTTTCATTCAGTCAGTAGCTTCAAACATTTCTGGTATATGAAAAACATGTTTTTCAATGGCAAAAATCAATGAATATTGTAAATGCACAAACAGTAATATCTCCACATTGCAAGGTGCAGTTCTGAAATTTTTTGCTTTTTCCTGCTAATCCTAGCATGATAAAGAAGATTCAAAGAGAGTGAGATGCCAGCTCCTTTCATTCAGTCAGTAGCTTCAAACATTTCTGGTATATGAAAAACGTTTTTCAATGGCAAAAATCAATGAATATTGTAAATGCAGAAACAGTAATATCTCCACATTGCAAGGTGCAATTCTGAAATTTTTTGCTTTTTCCTGCTAATCCTAGCATGATAAAGAAGATTCAAAGAGAGTGAGATGCCAGCTCCTTTCATTCAGTCAGTAGCTTCAAACATTTCTGGTATATGAAAAACATGTTTTTCAATGGCAAAAATCAATGAATATTGTAAATGCACAAACAGTAATATTTCCACATTGCAAGGTGCAATTCTGAAATTTTTTGCTTTTTCCTGCTAATCCTAGCATGATAAAGAAGATTCAAAGAGAGTGAGATGCCAGCTCCTTTCATTCAGTCAGTAGCTTCAAACATTTCTGGTATATGAATAACATGATGTTTTTCAATGGCAAAAATCAATGAATATTGTAAATGCACAAACAGTAATATCTCCACATTGCAAGGTGCAATTCTGAAATTTTTTGCTTTTTCCTGCTAATCCTAGCATGATAAAGAAGATTCAAAGAGAGTGAGATGCCAGCTCCTTTCATTCAGTCAGTAGCTTCAAACATTTCTGGACGTTTTTCAATGGCAAAAATCAATGAATATTGTAAATGCACAAACAGTAATATCTCCACATTGCAAGGTGCAATTCTGAAATTTTTTGCTTTTTCCTGTTAATCCTAGCATGATAAAGAAGATTCAAAGAGAGTGAGATGCCAGCTCCTTTCATTCAGTCAGTAGCTTCAAACATTTCTGGTATATGAATAACATGATGTTTTTCAATGGCAAAAATCAATGAATATTGTAAATGCACAAACAGTAATATCTCCACATTGCAAGGTGCAATTCTGAATTTTTTTGCTTTTTCCTGCTAATCCTAGCATGATAAAGAAGATTCAAAGAGAGTGAGATGCCAGCTCCTTTCATTCAGTCAGTAGCTTCAAACATTTCTGGACGTTTTTCAATGGCAAAAATCAATGAATATTGTAAATGCACAAACAGTAATATCTCCACATTGCAAGGTGCAATTCTGAAATTTTTTGCTTTTTCCTGCTAATCCTAGCATGATAAAGAAAATTCAAAGAGAGTGAGATGCCAGCTCCTTTCATTCAGTCAGTAGCTTCAAACATTTCTGGACGTTTTTCAATGGCAAAAATCAATGAATATTGTAAATGCACAAACAGTAATATCTCCACATTGCAAGGTGCAATTCTGAAATTTTTTGCTTTTTCCTGCTAATCCTAGCAGGATAAAGAAGATTCAAAGAGAGTGAGATGCCAGCTCCTTTCATTCAGTCAGTAGCTTCAAACATTTCTGGTATATGAAAAACATGTTTTTCAATGGCAAAAATCAATGAATATTGTAAATGCACAAACAGTAATATCTCCACATTGCAAGGTGCAATTCTGAAATTTTTTGCTTTTTCCTGCTAATCCTAGCATGATAAAGAAGATTCAAAGAGAGTGAGATGCCAGCTCCTTTCATTCAGTCAGTAGCTTCAAACATTTCTGGACGTTTTTCAATGGCAAAAATCAATGAATATTGTAAATGCACAAACAGTAATATCTCCACATTGCAAGGTGCAATTCTGAAATTTTTTGCTTTTTCCTGTTAATCCTAGCATGATAAAGAAGATTCAAAGAGAGTGAGATGCCAGCTCCTTTCATTCAGTCAGTAGCTTCAAACATTTCTGGTATATGAAAAACATGTTTTTCAATGGCAAAAATCAATGAATATTGTAAATGCACAAACAGTAATATCTCCACATTGCAAGGTGCAATTCTGAAATTTTTTGCTTTTTCCTGCTAATCCTAGCATGATAAAGAAGATTCAAAGAGAGTGAGATGCCAGCTCCTTTCATTTAGTCAGTAGCTTCAAACATTTCTGGTATATGAAAAACATGTTTTTCAATGGCAAAAATCAATGAATATTGTAAATGCACAAACAGTAATATCTCCACATTGCAAGGTGCAATTCTGAAATTTTTTGCTTTTTCCTGCTAATCCTAGCATGATAAAGAAGATTCAAAGAGAGTGAGATGCCAGCTCCTTTCATTCAGTCAGTAGCTTCAAACATTTCTGGACGTTTTTCAATGGCAAAAATCAATGAATATTGTAAATGCACAAACAGTAATATCTCCACATTGCAAGGTGCAATTCTGAAATTTTTTGCTTTTTCCTGTTAATCCTAGCATGATAAAGAAGATTCAAAGAGAGTGAGATGCCAGCTCCTTTCATTCAGTCAGTAGCTTCAAACATTTCTGGTATATGAAAAACATGTTTTTCAATGGCAAAAATCAATGAATATTGTAAATGCACAAACAGTAATATCTCCACATTGCAAGGTGCAATTCTGAAATTTTTTGCTTTTTCCTGCTAATCCTAGCATGATAAAGAAGATTCAAAGAGAGTGAGATGCCAGCTCCTTTCATTCAGTCAGTAGCTTCAAACATTTCTGGTATATGAAAAACATGTTTTTCAATGGCAAAAATCAATGAATATTGTAAATGCACAAACAGTAATATCTCCACATTGCAAGGTGCAATTCTGAAATTTTTTGCTTTTTCCTGCTAATCCTAGCATGATAAAGAAGATTCAAAGAGAGTGAGATGCCAGCTCCTTTCATTCAGTCAGTAGCTTCAAACATTTCTGGTATATGAAAAACATGTTTTTCAATGGCAAAAATCAATGAATATTGTAAATGCACAAACAGTAATATTTCCACATTGCAAGGTGCAATTCTGAAATTTTTTGCTTTTTCCTGCTAATCCTAGCATGATAAAGAAGATTCAAAGAGAGTGAGATGCCAGCTCCTTTCATTCAGTCAGTAGCTTCAAACATTTCTGGACGTTTTTCAATGGCAAAAATCAATGAATATTGTAAATGCACAAACAGTAATATCTCCACATTGCAAGGTGCAATTCTGAAATTTTTTGCTTTTTCCTGTTAATCCTAGCATGATAAAGAAGATTCAAAGAGAGTGAGATGCCAGCTCCTTTCATTCAGTCAGTAGCTTCAAACATTTCTGGTATATGAATAACATGATGTTTTTCAATGGCAAAAATCAATGAATATTGTAAATGCACAAACAGTAATATCTCCACATTGCAAGGTGCAATTCTGAAATTTTTTGCTTTTTCCTGCTAATCCTAGCATGATAAAGAAGATTCAAAGAGAGTGAGATGCCAGCTCCTTTCATTCAGTCAGTAGCTTCAAACATTTCTGGACGTTTTTCAATGGCAAAAATCAATGAATATTGTAAATGCACAAACAGTAATATCTCCACATTGCAAGGTGCAATTCTGAAATTTTTTGCTTTTTCCTGCTAATCCTATAGCATGATAAAGAAGATTCAAAGAGAGTGAGATGCCAGCTCCTTTCATTCAGTCAGTAGCTTCAAACATTTCTGGACGTTTTTCAATGGCAAAAATCAATGAATATTGTAAATGCACAAACAGTAATATCTCCACATTGCAAGGTGCAATTCTGAAATTTTTTGCTTTTTCCTGCTAATCCTAGCAGGATAAAGAAGATTCAAAGAGAGTGAGATGCCAGCTCCTTTCATTCAGTCAGTAGCTTCAAACATTTCTGGTATATGAAAAACATGTTTTTCAATGGCAAAAATCAATGAATATTGTAAATGCACAAACAGTAATATCTCCACATTGCAAGGTGCAATTCTGAAATTTTTTGCTTTTTCCTGCTAATCCTAGCATGATAAAGAAGATTCAAAGAGAGTGAGATGCCAGCTCCTTTCATTCAGTCAGTAGCTTCAAACATTTCTGGACGTTTTTCAATGGCAAAAATCAATGAATATTGTAAATGCACAAACAGTAATATCTCCACATTGCAAGGTGCAATTCTGAAATTTTTTGGTTTTTCCTGCTAATCCTAGCATGATAAAGAAGATTCAAAGAGAGTGAGATGCCAGCTCCTTTCATTCAGTCAGTAGCTTCAAACATTTCTGGTATATGAAAAACGTTTTTCAATGGCAAAAATCAATGAATATTGTAAATGCACAAACAGTAATATCTCCACATTGCAAGGTGCAATTCTGAAATTTTTTGCTTTTTCCTGCTAATCCTAGCATGATAAAGAAGATTCAAAGAGAGTGAGATGCCAGCTCCTTTCATTCAGTCAGTAGCTTCAAACATTTCTGGACGTTTTTCAATGGCAAAAATCAATGAATATTGTAAATGCACAAACAGTAATATCTCCACATTGCAAGGTGCAATTCTGAAATTTTTTGCTTTTTCCTGTTAATCCTAGCATGATAAAGAAGATTCAAAGAGAGTGAGATGCCAGCTCCTTTCATTCAGTCAGTAGCTTCAAACATTTCTGGTATATGAAAAACATGTTTTTCAATGGCAAAAATCAATGAATATTGTAAATGCACAAACAGTAATATCTCCACATTGCAAGGTGCAATTCTGAAATTTTTTGCTTTTTCCTGCTAATCCTAGCATGATAAAGAAGATTCAAAGAGAGTGAGATGCCAGCTCCTTTCATTCAGTCAGTAGCTTCAAACATTTCTGGTATATGAAAAACATGTTTTTCAATGGCAAAAATCAATGAATATTGTAAATGCACAAACAGTAATATCTCCACATTGCAAGGTGCAATTCTGAAATTTTTTGCTTTTTCCTGCTAATCCTAGCATGATAAAGAAGATTCAAAGAGAGTGAGATGCCAGCTCCTTTCATTCAGTCAGTAGCTTCAAACATTTCTGGTATATGAAAAACATGTTTTTCAATGGCAAAAATCAATGAATATTGTAAATGCACAAACAGTAATATTTCCACATTGCAAGGTGCAATTCTGAAATTTTTTGCTTTTTCCTGCTAATCCTAGCATGATAAAGAAGATTCAAAGAGAGTGAGATGCCAGCTCCTTTCATTCAGTCAGTAGCTTCAAACATTTCTGGACGTTTTTCAATGGCAAAAATCAATGAATATTGTAAATGCACAAACAGTAATATCTCCACATTGCAAGGTGCAATTCTGAAATTTTTTGCTTTTTCCTGTTAATCCTAGCATGATAAAGAAGATTCAAAGAGAGTGAGATGCCAGCTCCTTTCATTCAGTCAGTAGCTTCAAACATTTCTGGTATATGAATAACATGATGTTTTTCAATGGCAAAAATCAATGAATATTGTAAATGCACAAACAGTAATATCTCCACATTGCAAGGTGCAATTCTGAATTTTTTTGCTTTTTCCTGCTAATCCTAGCATGATAAAGAAGATTCAAAGAGAGTGAGATGCCAGCTCCTTTCATTCAGTCAGTAGCATCAAACATTTCTGGACGTTTTTCAATGGCAAAAATCAATGAATATTGTAAATGCACAAACAGTAATATCTCCACATTGCAAGGTGCAATTCTGAAATTTTTTGCTTTTTCCTGCTAATCCTATAGCATGATAAAGAAGATTCAAAGAGTGAGATGCCAGCTCCTTTCATTCAGTCAGTAGCTTCAAACATTTCTGGACGTTTTTCAATGGCAAAAATCAATGAATATTGTAAATGCACAAACAGTAATATCTCCACATTGCAAGGTGCAATTCTGAAATTTTTTGCTTTTTCCTGCTAATCCTAGCATGATAAAGAAGATTCAAAGAGAGTGAGATGCCAGCTCCTTTCATTCAGTCAGTAGCTTCAAACATTTCTGGTATATGAAAAACATGTTTTTCAATGGCAAAAATCAATGAATATTGTAAATGCACAAACAGTAATATCTCCACATTGCAAGGTGCAATTCTGAAATTTTTTGCTTTTTCCTGCTAATCCTAGCATGATAAAGAAGATTCAAAGAGAGTGAGATGCCAGCTCCTTTCATTCAGTCAGTAGCTTCAAACATTTCTGGACGTTTTTCAATGGCAAAAATCAATGAATATTGTAAATGCACAAACAGTAATATCTCCACATTGCAAGGTGCAATTCTGAAATTTTTTGCTTTTTCCTGTTAATCCTAGCATGATAAAGAAGATTCAAAGAGAGTGAGATGCCAGCTCCTTTCATTCAGTCAGTAGCTTCAAACATTTCTGGTATATGAATAACATGATGTTTTTCAATGGCAAAAATCAATGAATATTGTAAATGCACAAACAGTAATATCTCCACATTGCAAGGTGCAATTCTGAAATTTTTTGCTTTTTCCTGCTAATCCTAGCATGATAAAGAAGATTCAAAGAGAGTGAGATGCCAGCTCCTTTCATTCAGTCAGTAGCTTCAAACATTTCTGGACGTTTTTCAATGGCAAAAATCAATGAATATTGTAAATGCACAAACAGTAATATCTCCACATTGCAAGGTGCAATTCTGAAATTTTTTGCTTTTTCCTGCTAATCCTATAGCATGATAAAGAAGATTCAAAGAGAGTGAGATGCCAGCTCCTTTCATTCAGTCAGTAGCTTCAAACATTTCTGGACGTTTTTCAATGGCAAAAATCAATGAATATTGTAAATGCACAAACAGTAATATCTCCACATTGCAAGGTGCAATTCTGAAATTTTTTGCTTTTTCCTGCTAATCCTAGCAGGATAAAGAAGATTCAAAGAGAGTGAGATGCCAGCTCCTTTCATTCAGTCAGTAGCTTCAAACATTTCTGGTATATGAAAAACATGTTTTTCAATGGCAAAAATCAATGAATATTGTAAATGCACAAACAGTAATATCTCCACATTGCAAGGTGCAATTCTGAAATTTTTTGCTTTTTCCTGCTAATCCTAGCATGATAAAGAAGATTCAAAGAGAGTGAGATGCCAGCTCCTTTCATTCAGTCAGTAGCTTCAAACATTTCTGGACGTTTTTCAATGGCAAAAATCAATGAATATTGTAAATGCACAAACAGTAATATCTCCACATTGCAAGGTGCAATTCTGAAATTTTTTGGTTTTTCCTGCTAATCCTAGCATGATAAAGAAGATTCAAAGAGAGTGAGATGCCAGCTCCTTTCATTCAGTCAGTAGCTTCAAACATTTCTGGTATATGAAAAACGTTTTTCAATGGCAAAAATCAATGAATATTGTAAATGCACAAACAGTAATATCTCCACATTGCAAGGTGCAATTCTGAAATTTTTTGCTTTTTCCTGCTAATCCTAGCATGATAAAGAAGATTCAAAGAGAGTGAGATGCCAGCTCCTTTCATTCAGTCAGTAGCTTCAAACATTTCTGGACGTTTTTCAATGGCAAAAATCAATGAATATTGTAAATGCACAAACAGTAATATCTCCACATTGCAAGGTGCAATTCTGAAATTTTTTGCTTTTTCCTGTTAATCCTAGCATGATAAAGAAGATTCAAAGAGAGTGAGATGCCAGCTCCTTTCATTCAGTCAGTAGCTTCAAACATTTCTGGTATATGAAAAACATGTTTTTCAATGGCAAAAATCAATGAATATTGTAAATGCACAAACAGTAATATCTCCACATTGCAAGGTGCAATTCTGAAATTTTTTGCTTTTTCCTGCTAATCCTAGCATGATAAAGAAGATTCAAAGAGAGTGAGATGCCAGCTCCTTTCATTCAGTCAGTAGCTTCAAACATTTCTGGTATATGAAAAACATGTTTTTCAATGGCAAAAATCAATGAATATTGTAAATGCACAAACAGTAATATCTCCACATTGCAAGGTGCAATTCTGAAATTTTTTGCTTTTTCCTGCTAATCCTAGCATGATAAAGAAGATTCAAAGAGAGTGAGATGCCAGCTCCTTTCATTCAGTCAGTAGCTTCAAACATTTCTGGTATATGAAAAACATGTTTTTCAATGGCAAAAATCAATGAATATTGTAAATGCACAAACAGTAATATTTCCACATTGCAAGGTGCAATTCTGAAATTTTTTGCTTTTTCCTGCTAATCCTAGCATGATAAAGAAGATTCAAAGAGAGTGAGATGCCAGCTCCTTTCATTCAGTCAGTAGCTTCAAACATTTCTGGACGTTTTTCAATGGCAAAAATCAATGAATATTGTAAATGCACAAACAGTAATATCTCCACATTGCAAGGTGCAATTCTGAAATTTTTTGCTTTTTCCTGTTAATCCTAGCATGATAAAGAAGATTCAAAGAGAGTGAGATGCCAGCTCCTTTCATTCAGTCAGTAGCTTCAAACATTTCTGGTATATGAATAACATGATGTTTTTCAATGGCAAAAATCAATGAATATTGTAAATGCACAAACAGTAATATCTCCACATTGCAAGGTGCAATTCTGAATTTTTTTGCTTTTTCCTGCTAATCCTAGCATGATAAAGAAGATTCAAAGAGAGTGAGATGCCAGCTCCTTTCATTCAGTCAGTAGCATCAAACATTTCTGGACGTTTTTCAATGGCAAAAATCAATGAATATTGTAAATGCACAAACAGTAATATCTCCACATTGCAAGGTGCAATTCTGAAATTTTTTGCTTTTTCCTGCTAATCCTATAGCATGATAAAGAAGATTCAAAGAGTGAGATGCCAGCTCCTTTCATTCAGTCAGTAGCTTCAAACATTTCTGGACGTTTTTCAATGGCAAAAATCAATGAATATTGTAAATGCACAAACAGTAATATCTCCACATTGCAAGGTGCAATTCTGAAATTTTTTGCTTTTTCCTGCTAATCCTAGCATGATAAAGAAGATTCAAAGAGAGTGAGATGCCAGCTCCTTTCATTCAGTCAGTAGCTTCAAACATTTCTGGTATATGAAAAACATGTTTTTCAATGGCAAAAATCAATGAATATTGTAAATGCACAAACAGTAATATCTCCACATTGCAAGGTGCAATTCTGAAATTTTTTGCTTTTTCCTGCTAATCCTAGCATGATAAAGAAGATTCAAAGAGAGTGAGATGCCAGCTCCTTTCATTCAGTCAGTAGCTTCAAACATTTCTGGACGTTTTTCAATGGCAAAAATCAATGAATATTGTAAATGCACAAACAGTAATATCTCCACATTGCAAGGTGCAATTCTGAAATTTTTTGCTTTTTCCTGTTAATCCTAGCATGATAAAGAAGATTCAAAGAGAGTGAGATGCCAGCTCCTTTCATTCAGTCAGTAGCTTCAAACATTTCTGGTATATGAAAAACATGTTTTTCAATGGCAAAAATCAATGAATATTGTAAATGCACAAACAGTAATATCTCCACATTGCAAGGTGCAATTCTGAAATTTTTTGCTTTTTCCTGCTAATCCTAGCATGATAAAGAAGATTCAAAGAGAGTGGGATGCCAGCTCCTTTCATTCAGTCAGTAGCTTCAAACATTTCTGGTATATGAAAAACATGTTTTTCAATGGCAAAAATCAATGAATATTGTAAATGCACAAACAGTAATATCTCCACATTGCAAGGTGCAATTCTGAAATTTTTTGCTTTTTCCTGCTAATCCTAGCATGATAAAGAAGATTCAAAGAGAGTGAGATGCCAGCTCCTTTCATTCAGTCAGTAGCTTCAAACATTTCTGGTATATGAAAAACATGTTTTTCAATGGCAAAAATCAATGAATATTGTAAATGCACAAACAGTAATATTTCCACATTGCAAGGTGCAATTCTGAAATTTTTTGCTTTTTCCTGCTAATCCTAGCATGATAAAGAAGATTCAAAGAGAGTGAGATGCCAGCTCCTTTCATTCAGTCAGTAGCTTCAAACATTTCTGGACGTTTTTCAATGGCAAAAATCAATGAATATTGTAAATGCACAAACAGTAATATCTCCACATTGCAAGGTGCAATTCTGAAATTTTTTGCTTTTTCCTGTTAATCCTAGCATGATAAAGAAGATTCAAAGAGAGTGAGATGCCAGCTCCTTTCATTCAGTCAGTAGCTTCAAACATTTCTGGTATATGAATAACATGATGTTTTTCAATGGCAAAAATCAATGAATATTGTAAATGCACAAACAGTAATATCTCCACATTGCAAGGTGCAATTCTGAAATTTTTTGCTTTTTCCTGCTAATCCTAGCATGATAAAGAAGATTCAAAGAGAGTGAGATGCCAGCTCCTTTCATTCAGTCAGTAGCTTCAAACATTTCTGGACGTTTTTCAATGGCAAAAATCAATGAATATTGTAAATGCACAAACAGTAATATCTCCACATTGCAAGGTGCAATTCTGAAATTTTTTGCTTTTTCCTGCTAATCCTATAGCATGATAAAGAAGATTCAAAGAGAGTGAGATGCCAGCTCCTTTCATTCAGTCAGTAGCTTCAAACATTTCTGGACGTTTTTCAATGGCAAAAATCAATGAATATTGTAAATGCACAAACAGTAATATCTCCACATTGCAAGGTGCAATTCTGAAATTTTTTGCTTTTTCCTGCTAATCCTAGCAGGATAAAGAAGATTCAAAGAGAGTGAGATGCCAGCTCCTTTCATTCAGTCAGTAGCTTCAAACATTTCTGGTATATGAAAAACATGTTTTTCAATGGCAAAAATCAATGAATATTGTAAATGCACAAACAGTAATATCTCCACATTGCAAGGTGCAATTCTGAAATTTTTTGCTTTTTCCTGCTAATCCTAGCATGATAAAGAAGATTCAAAGAGAGTGAGATGCCAGCTCCTTTCATTCAGTCAGTAGCTTCAAACATTTCTGGACGTTTTTCAATGGCAAAAATCAATGAATATTGTAAATGCACAAACAGTAATATCTCCACATTGCAAGGTGCAATTCTGAAATTTTTTGCTTTTTCCTGCTAATCCTAGCATGATAAAGAAGATTCAAAGAGAGTGAGATGCCAGCTCCTTTCATTCAGTCAGTAGCTTCAAACATTTCTGGTATATGAAAAACGTTTTTCAATGGCAAAAATCAATGAATATTGTAAATGCACAAACAGTAATATCTCCACATTGCAAGGTGCAATTCTGAAATTTTTTGCTTTTTCCTGCTAATCCTAGCATGATAAAGAAGATTCAAAGAGAGTGAGATGCCAGCTCCTTTCATTCAGTCAGTAGCTTCAAACATTTCTGGACGTTTTTCAATGGCAAAAATCAATGAATATTGTAAATGCACAAACAGTAATATCTCCACATTGCAAGGTGCAATTCTGAAATTTTTTGCTTTTTCCTGTTAATCCTAGCATGATAAAGAAGATTCAAAGAGAGTGAGATGCCAGCTCCTTTCATTCAGTCAGTAGCTTCAAACATTTCTGGTATATGAAAAACATGTTTTTCAATGGCAAAAATCAATGAATATTGTAAATGCACAAACAGTAATATCTCCACATTGCAAGGTGCAATTCTGAAATTTTTTGCTTTTTCCTGCTAATCCTAGCATGATAAAGAAGATTCAAAGAGAGTGAGATGCCAGCTCCTTTCATTCAGTCAGTAGCTTCAAACATTTCTGGTATATGAAAAACATGTTTTTCAATGGCAAAAATCAATGAATATTGTAAATGCACAAACAGTAATATCTCCACATTGCAAGGTGCAATTCTGAAATTGTTTGCTTTTTCCTGCTAATCCTAGCATGATAAAGAAGATTCAAAGAGAGTGAGATGCCAGCTCCTTTCATTCAGTCAGTAGCTTCAAACATTTCTGGTATATGAAAAACATGTTTTTCAATGGCAAAAATCAATGAATATTGTAAATGCACAAACAGTAATATTTCCACATTGCAAGGTGCAATTCTGAAATTTTTTGCTTTTTCCTGCTAATCCTAGCATGATAAAGAAGATTCAAAGAGAGTGAGATGCCAGCTCCTTTCATTCAGTCAGTAGCTTCAAACATTTCTGGACGTTTTTCAATGGCAAAAATCAATGAATATTGTAAATGCACAAACAGTAATATCTCCACATTGCAAGGTGCAATTCTGAAATTTTTTGCTTTTTCCTGTTAATCCTAGCATGATAAAGAAGATTCAAAGAGAGTGAGATGCCAGCTCCTTTCATTCAGTCAGTAGCTTCAAACATTTCTGGTATATGAATAACATGATGTTTTTCAATGGCAAAAATCAATGAATATTGTAAATGCACAAACAGTAATATCTCCACATTGCAAGGTGCAATTCTGAAATTTTTTGCTTTTTCCTGCTAATCCTAGCATGATAAAGAAGATTCAAAGAGAGTGAGATGCCAGCTCCTTTCATTCAGTCAGTAGCATCAAACATTTCTGGACGTTTTTCAATGGCAAAAATCAATGAATATTGTAAATGCACAAACAGTAATATCTCCACATTGCAAGGTGCAATTCTGAAATTTTTTGCTTTTTCCTGCTAATCCTATAGCATGATAAAGAAGATTCAAAGAGTGAGATGCCAGCTCCTTTCATTCAGTCAGTAGCTTCAAACATTTCTGGACGTTTTTCAATGGCAAAAATCAATGAATATTGTAAATGCACAAACAGTAATATCTCCACATTGCAAGGTGCAATTCTGAAATTTTTTGCTTTTTCCTGCTAATCCTAGCAGGATAAAGAAGATTCAAAGAGAGTGAGATGCCAGCTCCTTTCATTCAGTCAGTAGCTTCAAACATTTCTGGTATATGAAAAACATGTTTTTCAATGGCAAAAATCAATGAATATTGTAAATGCACAAACAGTAATATCTCCACATTGCAAGGTGCAATTCTGAAATTTTTTGCTTTTTCCTGCTAATCCTAGCATGATAAAGAAGATTCAAAGAGAGTGAGATGCCAGCTCCTTTCATTCAGTCAGTAGCTTCAAACATTTCTGGACGTTTTTCAATGGCAAAAATCAATGAATATTGTAAATGCACAAACAGTAATATCTCCACATTGCAAGGTGCAATTCTGAAATTTTTTGCTTTTTCCTGCTAATCCTAGCATGATAAAGAAGATTCAAAGAGAGTGAGATGCCAGCTCCTTTCATTCAGTCAGTAGCTTCAAACATTTCTGGTATATGAAAAACGTTTTTCAATGGCAAAAATCAATGAATATTGTAAATGCACAAACAGTAATATCTCCACATTGCAAGGTGCAATTCTGAAATTTTTTGCTTTTTCCTGCTAATCCTAGCATGATAAAGAAGATTCAAAGAGAGTGAGATGCCAGCTCCTTTCATTCAGTCAGTAGCTTCAAACATTTCTGGTATATGAAAAACGTTTTTCAATGGCAAAAATCAATGAATATTGTAAATGCACAAACAGTAATATCTCCACATTGCAAGGTGCAATTCTGAAATTTTTTGCTTTTTCCTGCTAATCCTAGCATGATAAAGAAGATTCAAAGAGAGTGAGATGCCAGCTCCTTTCATTCAGTCAGTAGCTTCAAACATTTCTGGTATATGAAAAACATGTTTTTCAATGGCAAAAATCAATGAATATTGTAAATGCACAAACAGTAATATTTCCACATTGCAAGGTGCAATTCTGAAATTTTTTGCTTTTTCCTGCTAATCCTAGCATGATAAAGAAGATTCAAAGAGAGTGAGATGCCAGCTCCTTTCATTCAGTCAGTAGCTTCAAACATTTCTGGTATATGAATAACATGATGTTTTTCAATGGCAAAAATCAATGAATATTGTAAATGCACAAACAGTAATATCTCCACATTGCAAGGTGCAATTCTGAAATTTTTTGCTTTTTCCTGCTAATCCTAGCATGATAAAGAAGATTCAAAGAGAGTGAGATGCCAGCTCCTTTCATTCAGTCAGTAGCTTCAAACATTTCTGGACGTTTTTCAATGGCAAAAATCAATGAATATTGTAAATGCACAAACAGTAATATCTCCACATTGCAAGGTGCAATTCTGAAATTTTTTGCTTTTTCCTGTTAATCCTAGCATGATAAAGAAGATTCAAAGAGAGTGAGATGCCAGCTCCTTTCATTCAGTCAGTAGCTTCAAACATTTCTGGTATATGAATAACATGATGTTTTTCAATGGCAAAAATCAATGAATATTGTAAATGCACAAACAGTAATATCTCCACATTGCAAGGTGCAATTCTGAAATTTTTTGCTTTTTCCTGCTAATCCTAGCATGATAAAGAAGATTCAAAGAGAGTGAGATGCCAGCTCCTTTCATTCAGTCAGTAGCTTCAAACATTTCTGGACGTTTTTCAATGGCAAAAATCAATGAATATTGTAAATGCACAAACAGTAATATCTCCACATTGCAAGGTGCAATTCTGAAATTTTTTGCTTTTTCCTGCTAATCCTAGCATGATAAAGAAGATTCAAAGAGAGTGAGATGCCAGCTCCTTTCATTCAGTCAGTAGCTTCAAACATTTCTGGACGTTTTTCAATGGCAAAAATCAATGAATATTGTAAATGCACAAACAGTAATATCTCCACATTGCAAGGTGCAATTCTGAAATTTTTTGCTTTTTCCTGCTAATCCTAGCAGGATAAAGAAGATTCAAAGAGAGTGAGATGCCAGCTCCTTTCATTCAGTCAGTAGCTTCAAACATTTCTGGTATATGAAAAACATGTTTTTCAATGGCAAAAATCAATGAATATTGTAAATTCACAAACAGTAATATCTCCACATTGCAAGGTGCAATTCTGAAATTTTTTGCTTTTTCCTGCTAATCCTAGCATGATAAAGAAGATTCAAAGAGAGTGAGATGCCAGCTCCTTTCATTCAGTCAGTAGCTTCAAACATTTCTGGACGTTTTTCAATGGCAAAAATCAATGAATATTGTAAATGCACAAACAGTAATATCTCCACATTGCAAGGTGCAATTCTGAAATTTTTTGCTTTTTCCTGTTAATCCTAGCATGATAAAGAAGATTCAAAGAGAGTGAGATGCCAGCTCCTTTCATTCAGTCAGTAGCTTCAAACATTTCTGGTATATGAAAAACATGTTTTTCAATGGCAAAAATCAATGAATATTGTAAATGCACAAACAGTAATATCTCCACATTGCAAGGTGCAATTCTGAAATTTTTTGCTTTTTCCTGCTAATCCTAGCATGATAAAGAAGATTCAAAGAGAGTGAGATGCCAGCTCCTTTCATTCAGTCAGTAGCTTCAAACATTTCTGGTATATGAAAAACATGTTTTTCAATGGCAAAAATCAATGAATATTGCAAATGCACAAACAGTAATATCTCCACATTGCAAGGTGCAATTCTGAAATTTTTTGCTTTTTCCTGCTAATCCTAGCATGATAAAGAAGATTCAAAGAGAGTGAGATGCCAGCTCCTTTCATTCAGTCAGTAGCTTCAAACATTTCTGGTATATGAAAAACATGTTTTTCAATGGCAAAAATCAATGAATATTGTAAATGCACAAACAGTAATATCTCCACATTGCAAGGTGCAATTCTGAAATTTTTTGCTTTTTCCTGCTAATCCTAGCATGATAAAGAAGATTCAAAGAGAGTGAGATGCCAGCTCCTTTCATTCAGTCAGTAGCTTCAAACATTTCTGGTATATGAAAAACGTTTTTCAATGGCAAAAATCAATGAATATTGTAAATGCACAAGCAGTAATATCTCCACATTGCAAGGTGCAATTCTGAAATTTTTTGCTTTTTCCTGCTAATCCTAGCATGATAAAGAAGATTCAAAGAGAGTGAGATGCCAGCTCCTTTCATTCAGTCAGTAGCTTCAAACATTTCTGGTATATGAAAAACATGTTTTTCAATGGCAAAAATCAATGAATATTGTAAATGCACAAACAGTAATATTTCCACATTGCAAGGTGCAATTCTGAAATTTTTTGCTTTTTCCTGCTAATCCTAGCATGATAAAGAAGATTCAAAGAGAGTGAGATGCCAGCTCCTTTCATTCAGTCAGTAGCTTCAAACATTTCTGGACGTTTTTCAATGGCAAAAATCAATGAATATTGTAAATGCACAAACAGTAATATCTCCACATTGCAAGGTGCAATTCTGAAATTTTTTGCTTTTTCCTGTTAATCCTAGCATGATAAAGAAGATTCAAAGAGAGTGAGATGCCAGCTCCTTTCATTCAGTCAGTAGCTTCAAACATTTCTGGTATATGAATAACATGATGTTTTTCAATGGCAAAAATCAATGAATATTGTAAATGCACAAACAGTAATATCTCCACATTGCAAGGTGCAATTCTGAAATTTTTTGCTTTTTCCTGCTAATCCTAGCATGATAAAGAAGATTCAAAGAGAGTGAGATGCCAGCTCCTTTCATTCAGTCAGTAGCTTCAAACATTTCTGGACGTTTTTCAATGGCAAAAATCAATGAATATTGTAAATGCACAAACAGTAATATCTCCACATTGCATGGTGCAATTCTGAAATTTTTTGCTTTTTCCTGCTAATCCTAGCATGATAAAGAAGATTCAAAGAGAGTGAGATGCCAGCTCCTTTCATTCAGTCAGTAGCTTCAAACATTTCTGGACGTTTTTCAATGGCAAAAATCAATGAATATTGTAAATGCACAAACAGTAATATCTCCACATTGCAAGGTGCAATTCTGAAATTTTTTGCTTTTTCCTGCTAATCCTAGCAGGATAAAGAAGATTCAAAGAGAGTGAGATGCCAGCTCCTTTCATTCAGTCAGTAGCTTCAAACATTCCTGGTATATGAAAAACATGTTTTTCAATGGCAAAAATCAATGAATATTGTAAATGCACAAACAGTAATATCTCCACATTGCAAGGTGCAATTCTGAAATTTTTTGCTTTTTCCTGCTAATCCTAGCATGATAAAGAAGATTCAAAGAGAGTGAGATGCCAGCTCCTTTCATTCAGTCAGTAGCTTCAAACATTTCTGGTATATGAAAAACATGTTTTTCAATGGCAAAAATCAATGAATATTGTAAATGCACAAACAGTAATATCTCCACATTGCAAGGTGCAATTCTGAAATTTTTTGCTTTTTCCTGCTAATCCTAGCATGATAAAGAAGATTCAAAGAGAGTGAGATGCCAGCTCCTTTCATTCAGTCAGTAGCTTCAAACATTTCTGGACGTTTTTCAATGGCAAAAATCAATGAATATTGTAAATGCACAAACAGTAATATCTCCACATTGCAAGGTGCAATTCTGAAATTTTTTGCTTTTTCCTGCTAATCCTAGCATGATAAAGAAGATTCAAAGAGAGTGAGATGCCAGCTCCTTTCATTCAGTCAGTAGCTTCAAACATTTCTGGTATATGAAAAACATGTTTTTCAATGGCAAAAATCAATGAATATTGTAAATGCACAAACAGTAATATCTCCACATTGCAAGGTGCAATTCTGAAATTTTTTGCTTTTTCCTGCTAATCCTAGCATGATAAAGAAGATTCAAAGAGAGTGAGATGCCAGCTCCTTTCATTCAGTCAGTAGCTTCAAACATTTCTGGACGTTTTTCAATGGCAAAAATCAATGAATATTGTAAATGCACAAACAGTAATATCTCCACATTGCAAGGTGCAATTCTGAAATTTTTTGCTTTTTCCTGTTAATCCTAGCATGATAAAGAAGATTCAAAGAGAGTGAGATGCCAGCTCCTTTCATTCAGTCAGTAGCTTCAAAAATTTCTGGTATATGAAAAACATGTTTTTCAATGGCAAAAATCAATGAATATTGTAAATGCGCAAACAGTAATATCTCCACATTGCAAGGTGCAATTCTGAAATTTTTTGCTTTTTCCTGCTAATCCTAGCATGATAAAGAAGATTCAAAGAGAGTGAGATGCCAGCTCCTTTCATTCAGTCAGTAGCTTCAAACATTTCTGGTATATGAAAAACATATTTTTCAATGGCAAAAATCAATGAATATTGTAAATGCACAAACAGTAATATCTCCACATTGCAAGGTGCAATTCTGAAATTTTTTGCTTTTTCCTGCTAATCCTAGCATGATAAAGAAGATTCAAAGAGAGTGAGATGCCAGCTCCTTTCATTCAGTCAGTAGCTTCAAACATTTCTGGACGTTTTTCAATGGCAAAAATCAATGAATATTGTAAATGCACAAACAGTAATATCTCCACATTGCAAGGTGCAATTCTGAAATTTTTTGCTTTTTCCTGCTAATCCTAGCATGATAAAGAAGATTCAAAGAGAGTGAGATGCCAGCTCCTTTCATTCAGTCAGTAGCTTCAAACATTTCTGGTATATGAAAAACATGTTTTTCAATGGCAAAAATCAATGAATATTGTAAATGCACAAACAGTAATATCTCCACATTGCAAGGTGCAATTCTGAAATTTTTTGCTTTTTCCTGCTAATCCTAGCATGATAAAGAAGATTCAAAGAGAGTGAGATGCCAGCTCCTTTCATTCAGTCAGTAGCTTCAAACATTTCTGGTATATGAAAAACATGTTTTTCAATGGCAAAAATCAATGAATATTGTAAATGCACAAACAATAATATCTCCACATTGCAAGGTGCAATTCTGAAATTTTTTGCTTTTTCCTGCTAATCCTAGCATGATAAAGAAGATTCAAAGAGAGTGACATGCCAGCTCCTTTCATTCAGTCAGTAGCTTCAAACATTTCTGGTATATGAAAAACGTTTTTCAATGGCAAAAATCAATGAATATTGTAAATGCACAAACAGTAATATCTCCACATTGCAAGGTGCAATTCTGAAATTTTTTGCTTTTTCCTGCTAATCCTAGCATGATAAAGAAGATTCAAAGAGAGTGAGATGCCAGCTCCTTTCATTCAGTCAGTAGCTTCAAACATTTCTGGTATATGAAAAAAATGTTTTTCAATGGCAAAAATCAATGAATATTGTAAATGCACAAACAGTAATATTTCCACATTGCAAGGTGCAATTCTGAAATTTTTTGCTTTTTCCTGCTAATCCTAGCATGATAAAGAAGGTTCAAAGAGAGTGAGATGCCAGCTCCTTTCATTCAGTCAGTAGCTTCAAACATTTCTGGTATATGAATAACATGATGTTTTTCAATGGCAAAAATCAATGAATATTGTAAATGCACAAACAGTAATATCTCCACATTGCAAGGTGCAATTCTGAAATTTTTTGCTTTTTCCTGCTAATCCTAGCATGATAAAGAAGATTCAAAGAGAGTGAGATGCCAGCTCCTTTCATTCAGTCAGTAGCTTCAAACATTTCTGGACGTTTTTCAATGGCAAAAATCAATGAATATTGTAAATGCACAAACAGTAATATCTCCACATTGCAAGGTGCAATTCTGAAATTTTTTGCTTTTTCCTGTTAATCCTAGCATGATAAAGAAGATTCAAAGAGAGTGAGATGCCAGCTCCTTTCATTCAGTCAGTAGCTTCAAACATTTCTGGTATATGAATAACATGATGTTTTTCAATGGCAAAAATCAATGAATATTGTAAATGCACAAACAGTAATATCTCCACATTGCAAGGTGCAATTCTGAAATTTTTTGCTTTTTCCTGCTAATCCTAGCATGATAAAGAAGATTCAAAGAGAGTGAGATGCCAGCTCCTTTCATTCAGTCAGTAGCTTCAAACATTTCTGGACGTTTTTCAATGGCAAAAATCAATGAATATTGTAAATGCACAAACAGTAATATCTCCACATTGCAAGGTGCAATTCTGAAATTTTTTGCTTTTTCCTGCTAATCCTAGCATGATAAAGAAGATTCAAAGAGAGTGAGATGCCAGCTCCTTTCATTCAGTCAGTAGCTTCAAACATTTCTGGACGTTTTTCAATGGCAAAAATCAATGAATATTGTAAATGCACAAACAGTAATATCTCCACATTGCAAGGTGCAATTCTGAAATTTTTTGCTTTTTCCTGCTAATCCTAGCAGGATAAAGAAGATTCAAAGAGAGTGAGATGCCAGCTCCTTTCATTCAGTCAGTAGCTTCAAACATTTCTGGTATATGAAAAACATGTTTTTCAATGGCAAAAATCAATGAATATTGTAAATGCACAAACAATAATATCTCCACATTGCAAGGTGCAATTCTGAAATTTTTTGCTTTTTCCTGCTAATCCTAGCATGATAAAGAAGATTCAAAGAGAGTGACATGCCAGCTCCTTTCATTCAGTCAGTAGCTTCAAACATTTCTGGTATATGAAAAACGTTTTTCAATGGCAAAAATCAATGAATATTGTAAATGCACAAACAGTAATATCTCCACATTGCAAGGTGCAATTCTGAAATTTTTTGCTTTTTCCTGCTAATCCTAGCATGATAAAGAAGATTCAAAGAGAGTGAGATGCCAGCTCCTTTCATTCAGTCAGTAGCTTCAAACATTTCTGGTATATGAAAAAAATGTTTTTCAATGGCAAAAATCAATGAATATTGTAAATGCACAAACAGTAATATTTCCACATTGCAAGGTGCAATTCTGAAATTTTTTGCTTTTTCCTGCTAATCCTAGCATGATAAAGAAGGTTCAAAGAGAGTGAGATGCCAGCTCCTTTCATTCAGTCAGTAGCTTCAAACATTTCTGGTATATGAATAACATGATGTTTTTCAATGGCAAAAATCAATGAATATTGTAAATGCACAAACAGTAATATCTCCACATTGCAAGGTGCAATTCTGAAATTTTTTGCTTTTTCCTGCTAATCCTAGCATGATAAAGAAGATTCAAAGAGAGTGAGATGCCAGCTCCTTTCATTCAGTCAGTAGCTTCAAACATTTCTGGACGTTTTTCAATGGCAAAAATCAATGAATATTGTAAATGCACAAACAGTAATATCTCCACATTGCAAGGTGCAATTCTGAAATTTTTTGCTTTTTCCTGTTAATCCTAGCATGATAAAGAAGATTCAAAGAGAGTGAGATGCCAGCTCCTTTCATTCAGTCAGTAGCTTCAAACATTTCTGGTATATGAATAACATGATGTTTTTCAATGGCAAAAATCAATGAATATTGTAAATGCACAAACAGTAATATCTCCACATTGCAAGGTGCAATTCTGAAATTTTTTGCTTTTTCCTGCTAATCCTAGCATGATAAAGAAGATTCAAAGAGAGTGAGATGCCAGCTCCTTTCATTCAGTCAGTAGCTTCAAACATTTCTGGACGTTTTTCAATGGCAAAAATCAATGAATATTGTAAATGCACAAACAGTAATATCTCCACATTGCAAGGTGCAATTCTGAAATTTTTTGCTTTTTCCTGCTAATCCTAGCATGATAAAGAAGATTCAAAGAGAGTGAGATGCCAGCTCCTTTCATTCAGTCAGTAGCTTCAAACATTTCTGGACGTTTTTCAATGGCAAAAATCAATGAATATTGTAAATGCACAAACAGTAATATCTCCACATTGCAAGGTGCAATTCTGAAATTTTTTGCTTTTTCCTGCTAATCCTAGCAGGATAAAGAAGATTCAAAGAGAGTGAGATGCCAGCTCCTTTCATTCAGTCAGTAGCTTCAAACATTTCTGGTATATGAAAAACATGTTTTTCAATGGCAAAAATCAATGAATATTGTAAATTCACAAACAGTAATATCTCCACATTGCAAGGTGCAATTCTGAAATTTTTTGCTTTTTCCTGCTAATCCTAGCATGATAAAGAAGATTCAAAGAGAGTGAGATGCCAGCTCCTTTCATTCAGTCAGTAGCTTCAAACATTTCTGGACGTTTTTCAATGGCAAAAATCAATGAATATTGTAAATGCACAAACAGTAATATCTCCACATTGCAAGGTGCAATTCTGAAATTTTTTGCTTTTTCCTGTTAATCCTAGCATGATAAAGAAGATTCAAAGAGAGTGAGATGCCAGCTCCTTTCATTCAGTCAGTAGCTTCAAACATTTCTGGTATATGAAAAACATGTTTTTCAATGGCAAAAATCAATGAATATTGTAAATGCACAAACAGTAATATCTCCACATTGCAAGGTGCAATTCTGAAATTTTTTGCTTTTTCCTGCTAATCCTAGCATGATAAAGAAGATTCAAAGAGAGTGAGATGCCAGCTCCTTTCATTCAGTCAGTAGCTTCAAACATTTCTGGTATATGAAAAACATGTTTTTCAATGGCAAAAATCAATGAATATTGTAAATGCACAAACAGTAATATCTCCACATTGCAAGGTGCAATTCTGAAATTGTTTGCTTTTTCCTGCTAATCCTAGCATGATAAAGAAGATTCAAAGAGAGTGAGATGCCAGCTCCTTTCATTCAGTCAGTAGCTTCAAACATTTCTGGTATATGAAAAACATGTTTTTCAATGGCAAAAATCAATGAATATTGTAAATGCACAAACAGTAATATCTCCACATTGCAAGGTGCAATTCTGAAATTTTTTGCTTTTTCCTGCTAATCCTAGCATGATAAAGAAGATTCAAAGAGAGTGAGATGCCAGCTCCTTTCATTCAGTCAGTAGCTTCAAACATTTCTGGTATATGAAAAACGTTTTTCAATGGCAAAAATCAATGAATATTGTAAATGCACAAACAGTAATATCTCCACATTGCAAGGTGCAATTCTGAAATTTTTTGCTTTTTCCTGCTAATCCTAGCATGATAAAGAAGATTCAAAGAGAGTGAGATGCCAGCTCCTTTCATTCAGTCAGTAGCTTCAAACATTTCTGGTATATGAAAAACATGTTTTTCAATGGCAAAAATCAATGAATATTGTAAATGCACAAACAGTAATATTTCCACATTGCAAGGTGCAATTCTGAAATTTTTTGCTTTTTCCTGCTAATCCTAGCATGATAAAGAAGATTCAAAGAGAGTGAGATGCCAGCTCCTTTCATTCAGTCAGTAGCTTCAAACATTTCTGGACGTTTTTCAATGGCAAAAATCAATGAATATTGTAAATGCACAAACAGTAATATCTCCACATTGCAAGGTGCAATTCTGAAATTTTTTGCTTTTTCCTGTTAATCCTAGCATGATAAAGAAGATTCAAAGAGAGTGAGATGCCAGCTCCTTTCATTCAGTCAGTAGCTTCAAACATTTCTGGTATATGAATAACATGATGTTTTTCAATGGCAAAAATCAATGAATATTGTAAATGCACAAACAGTAATATCTCCACATTGCAAGGTGCAATTCTGAAATTTTTTGCTTTTTCCTGCTAATCCTAGCATGATAAAGAAGATTCAAAGAGAGTGAGATGCCAGCTCCTTTCATTCAGTCAGTAGCTTCAAACATTTCTGGACGTTTTTCAATGGCAAAAATCAATGAATATTGTAAATGCACAAACAGTAATATCTCCACATTGCAAGGTGCAATTCTGAAATTTTTTGCTTTTTCCTGCTAATCCTAGCATGATAAAGAAGATTCAAAGAGAGTGAGATGCCAGCTCCTTTCATTCAGTCAGTAGCTTCAAACATTTCTGGACGTTTTTCAATGGCAAAAATCAATGAATATTGTAAATGCACAAACAGTAATATCTCCACATTGCAAGGTGCAATTCTGAAATTTTTTGCTTTTTCCTGCTAATCCTAGCAGGATAAAGAAGATTCAAAGAGAGTGAGATGCCAGCTCCTTTCATTCAGTCAGTAGCTTCAAACATTTCTGGTATATGAAAAACATGTTTTTCAATGGCAAAAATCAATGAATATTGTAAATTCACAAACAGTAATATCTCCACATTGCAAGGTGCAATTCTGAAATTTTTTGCTTTTTCCTGCTAATCCTAGCATGATAAAGAAGATTCAAAGAGAGTGAGATGCCAGCTCCTTTCATTCAGTCAGTAGCTTCAAACATTTCTGGACGTTTTTCAATGGCAAAAATCAATGAATATTGTAAATGCACAAACAGTAATATCTCCACATTGCAAGGTGCAATTCTGAAATTTTTTGCTTTTTCCTGTTAATCCTAGCATGATAAAGAAGATTCAAAGAGAGTGAGATGCCAGCTCCTTTCATTCAGTCAGTAGCTTCAAACATTTCTGGTATATGAAAAACATGTTTTTCAATGGCAAAAATCAATGAATATTGTAAATGCACAAACAGTAATATCTCCACATTGCAAGGTGCAATTCTGAAATTTTTTGCTTTTTCCTGCTAATCCTAGCATGATAAAGAAGATTCAAAGAGAGTGAGATGCCAGCTCCTTTCATTCAGTCAGTAGCTTCAAACATTTCTGGTATATGAAAAACATGTTTTTCAATGGCAAAAATCAATGAATATTGTAAATGCACAAACAGTAATATCTCCACATTGCAAGGTGCAATTCTGAAATTTTTTGCTTTTTCCTGCTAATCCTAGCATGATAAAGAAGATTCAAAGAGAGTGAGATGCCAGCTCCTTTCATTCAGTCAGTAGCTTCAAACATTTCTGGTATATGAAAAACATGTTTTTCAATGGCAAAAATCAATGAATATTGCAAATGCACAAACAGTAATATCTCCACATTGCAAGGTGCAATTCTGAAATTTTTTGCTTTTTCCTGCTAATCCTAGCATGATAAAGAAGATTCAAAGAGAGTGAGATGCCAGCTCCTTTCATTCAGTCAGTAGCTTCAAACATTTCTGGTATATGAAAAACGTTTTTCAATGGCAAAAATCAATGAATATTGTAAATGCACAAACAGTAATATCTCCACATTGCAAGGTGCAATTCTGAAATTTTTTGCTTTTTCCTGCTAATCCTAGCATGATAAAGAAGATTCAAAGAGAGTGAGATGCCAGCTCCTTTCATTCAGTCAGTAGCTTCAAACATTTCTGGTATATGAAAAACATGTTTTTCAATGGCAAAAATCAATGAATATTGTAAATGCACAAACAGTAATATTTCCACATTGCAAGGTGCAATTCTGAAATTTTTTGCTTTTTCCTGCTAATCCTAGCATGATAAAGAAGATTCAAAGAGAGTGAGATGCCAGCTCCTTTCATTCAGTCAGTAGCTTCAAACATTTCTGGTATATGAATAACATGATGTTTTTCAATGGCAAAAATCAATGAATATTGTAAATGCACAAACAGTAATATCTCCACATTGCAAGGTGCAATTCTGAAATTTTTTGCTTTTTCCTGCTAATCCTAGCATGATAAAGAAGATTCAAAGAGAGTGAGATGCCAGCTCCTTTCATTCAGTCAGTAGCTTCAAACATTTCTGGACGTTTTTCAATGGCAAAAATCAATGAATATTGTAAATGCACAAACAGTAATATCTCCACATTGCATGGTGCAATTCTGAAATTTTTTGCTTTTTCCTGCTAATCCTAGCATGATAAAGAAGATTCAAAGAGAGTGAGATGCCAGCTCCTTTCATTCAGTCAGTAGCTTCAAACATTTCTGGACGTTTTTCAATGGCAAAAATCAATGAATATTGTAAATGCACAAACAGTAATATCTCCACATTGCAAGGTGCAATTCTGAAATTTTTTGCTTTTTCCTGCTAATCCTAGCAGGATAAAGAAGATTCAAAGAGAGTGAGATGCCAGCTCCTTTCATTCAGTCAGTAGCTTCAAACATTCCTGGTATATGAAAAACATGTTTTTCAATGGCAAAAATCAATGAATATTGTAAATGCACAAACAGTAATATCTCCACATTGCAAGGTGCAATTCTGAAATTTTTTGCTTTTTCCTGCTAATCCTAGCATGATAAAGAAGATTCAAAGAGAGTGAGATGCCAGCTCCTTTCATTCAGTCAGTAGCTTCAAACATTTCTGGTATATGAAAAACATGTTTTTCAATGGCAAAAATCAATGAATATTGTAAATGCACAAACAGTAATATCTCCACATTGCAAGGTGCAATTCTGAAATTTTTTGCTTTTTCCTGCTAATCCTAGCATGATAAAGAAGATTCAAAGAGAGTGAGATGCCAGCTCCTTTCATTCAGTCAGTAGCTTCAAACATTTCTGGACGTTTTTCAATGGCAAAAATCAATGAATATTGTAAATGCACAAACAGTAATATCTCCACATTGCAAGGTGCAATTCTGAAATTTTTTGCTTTTTCCTGCTAATCCTAGCATGATAAAGAAGATTCAAAGAGAGTGAGATGCCAGCTCCTTTCATTCAGTCAGTAGCTTCAAACATTTCTGGTATATGAAAAACATGTTTTTCAATGGCAAAAATCAATGAATATTGTAAATGCACAAACAGTAATATCTCCACATTGCAAGGTGCAATTCTGAAATTTTTTGCTTTTTCCTGCTAATCCTAGCATGATAAAGAAGATTCAAAGAGAGTGAGATGCCAGCTCCTTTCATTCAGTCAGTAGCTTCAAACATTTCTGGACGTTTTTCAATGGCAAAAATCAATGAATATTGTAAATGCACAAACAGTAATATCTCCACATTGCAAGGTGCAATTCTGAAATTTTTTGCTTTTTCCTGTTAATCCTAGCATGATAAAGAAGATTCAAAGAGAGTGAGATGCCAGCTCCTTTCATTCAGTCAGTAGCTTCAAAAATTTCTGGTATATGAAAAACATGTTTTTCAATGGCAAAAATCAATGAATATTGTAAATGCGCAAACAGTAATATCTCCACATTGCAAGGTGCAATTCTGAAATTTTTTGCTTTTTCCTGCTAATCCTAGCATGATAAAGAAGATTCAAAGAGAGTGAGATGCCAGCTCCTTTCATTCAGTCAGTAGCTTCAAACATTTCTGGTATATGAAAAACATATTTTTCAATGGCAAAAATCAATGAATATTGTAAATGCACAAACAGTAATATCTCCACATTGCAAGGTGCAATTCTGAAATTTTTTGCTTTTTCCTGCTAATCCTAGCATGATAAAGAAGATTCAAAGAGAGTGAGATGCCAGCTCCTTTCATTCAGTCAGTAGCTTCAAACATTTCTGGACGTTTTTCAATGGCAAAAATCAATGAATATTGTAAATGCACAAACAGTAATATCTCCACATTGCAAGGTGCAATTCTGAAATTTTTTGCTTTTTCCTGCTAATCCTAGCATGATAAAGAAGATTCAAAGAGAGTGAGATGCCAGCTCCTTTCATTCAGTCAGTAGCTTCAAACATTTCTGGTATATGAAAAACATGTTTTTCAATGGCAAAAATCAATGAATATTGTAAATGCACAAACAGTAATATCTCCACATTGCAAGGTGCAATTCTGAAATTTTTTGCTTTTTCCTGCTAATCCTAGCATGATAAAGAAGATTCAAAGAGAGTGAGATGCCAGCTCCTTTCATTCAGTCAGTAGCTTCAAACATTTCTGGTATATGAAAAACATGTTTTTCAATGGCAAAAATCAATGAATATTGTAAATGCACAAACAATAATATCTCCACATTGCAAGGTGCAATTCTGAAATTTTTTGCTTTTTCCTGCTAATCCTAGCATGATAAAGAAGATTCAAAGAGAGTGACATGCCAGCTCCTTTCATTCAGTCAGTAGCTTCAAACATTTCTGGTATATGAAAAACGTTTTTCAATGGCAAAAATCAATGAATATTGTAAATGCACAAACAGTAATATCTCCACATTGCAAGGTGCAATTCTGAAATTTTTTGCTTTTTCCTGCTAATCCTAGCATGATAAAGAAGATTCAAAGAGAGTGAGATGCCAGCTCCTTTCATTCAGTCAGTAGCTTCAAACATTTCTGGTATATGAAAAAAATGTTTTTCAATGGCAAAAATCAATGAATATTGTAAATGCACAAACAGTAATATTTCCACATTGCAAGGTGCAATTCTGAAATTTTTTGCTTTTTCCTGCTAATCCTAGCATGATAAAGAAGATTCAAAGAGAGTGAGATGCCAGCTCCTTTCATTCAGTCAGTAGCTTCAAACATTTCTGGACGTTTTTCAATGGCAAAAATCAATGAATATTGTAAATGCACAAACAGTAATATCTCCACATTGCAAGGTGCAATTCTGAAAATTTTTGCTTTTTCCTGTTAATCCTAGCATGATAAAGAAGATTCAAAGAGAGTGAGATGCCAGCTCCTTTCATTCAGTCAGTAGCTTCAAACATTTCTGGTATATGAATAACATGATGTTTTTCAATGGCAAAAATCAATAAATATTGTAAATGCACAAACAGTAATATCTCCACATTGCAAGGTGCAATTCTGAAATTTTTTGCTTTTTCCTGCTAATCCTAGCATGATAAAGAAGATTCAAAGAGAGTGAGATGCCAGCTCCTTTCATTCAGTCAGTAGCTTCAAACATTTCTGGACATTTTTCAATGGCAAAAATCAATGAATATTGTAAATGCACAAACAGTAATATCTCCACATTGCAAGGTGCAATTCTGAAATTTTTTGCTTTTTCCTGCTAATCCTAGCATGATAAAGAAGATTCAAAGAGAGTGAGATGCCAGCTCCTTTCATTCAGTCAGTAGCTTCAAACATTTCTGGTATATGAAAAACATGTTTTTCAATGGCAAAAATCAATGAATATTGTAAATGCACAAACAGTAATATCTCCACATTGCAAGGTGCAATTCTGAAATTTTTTGCTTTTTCCTGCTAATCCTAGCATGATAAAGAAGATTCAAAGAGAGTGAGATGCCAGCTCCTTTCATTCAGTCAGTAGCTTCAAACATTTCTGGTATATGAAAAACATGTTTTTCAATGGCAAAAATCAATGAATATTGTAAATGCACAAACAGTAATATCTCCACATTGCAAGGTGCAATTCTGAAATTTTTTGCTTTTTCCTGCTAATCCTAGCATGATAAAGAAGATTCAAAGAGAGTGAGATGCCAGCTCCTTTCATTCAGTCAGTAGCTTCAAACATTTCTGGACGTTTTTCAATGGCAAAAATAAATGAATATTGTAAATGCACAAACAGTAATATCTCCACATTGCAAGGTGCAATTCTGAAATTTTTTGCTTTTTCCTGTTAATCCTAGCATGATAAAGAAGATTCAAAGAGAGTGAGATGCCAGCTCCTTTCATTCAGTCAGTAGCTTCAAACATTTCTGGTATATGAAAAACATGTTTTTCAATGGCAAAAATCAATGAATATTGTAAATGCACAAACAGTAATATCTCCACATTGCAAGGTGCAATTCTGAAATTTTTTGCTTTTTCCTGCTAATCCTAGCATGATAAAGAAGATTCAAAGAGAGTGAGATGCCAGCTCCTTTCATTCAGTCAGTAGCTTCAAACATTCCTGGTATATGAAAAACATGTTTTTCAATGGCAAAAATCAATGAATATTGTAAATGCACAAACAGTAATATCTCCACATTGCAAGGTGCAATTCTGAAATTTTTTGCTTTTTCCTGCTAATCCTAGCAGGATAAAGAAGATTCAAAGAGAGTGAGATGCCAGCTCCTTTCATTCAGTCAGTAGCTTCAAACATTTCTGGATGTTTTTCAATGGCAAAAATCAATGAAAATTGTAAATGCACAAACAGTAATATCTCCATATTGCAAGGTGCAATTCTGAAATTTTTTGCTTTTTCCTGCTAATCCTAGCAGGATAAAGAAGATTCAAAGAGAGTGAGATGCCAGCTCCTTTCATTCAGTCAGTAGCTTCAAACATTTCTGGTATATGAAAAACATGTTTTTCAATGGCAAAAATCAATGAATATTGTAAATGCACAAACAGTAATATCTCCACATTGCAAGGTGCAATTCTGAAATTTTTTGCTTTTTCCTGCTAATCCTAGCATGATAAAGAAGATTCAAAGAGAGTGAGATGCCAGCTCCTTTCATTCAGTCAGTAGCTTCAAACATTTCTGGAGGTTTTTCAATGGCAAAAATCAATGAATATTGTAAATGCACAAACAGTAATATCTCCACATTGCAAGGTGCAATTCTGAAATTTTTTGCTTTTTCCTGTTAATCCTAGCATGATAAAGAAGATTCAAAGAGAGTGAGATGCCAGCTCCTTTCATTCAGTCAGTAGCTTCAAACATTTCTGGTATATGAAAAACATGTTTTTCAATGGCAAAAATCAATGAATATTGTAAATGCACAAACAGTAATATCTCCACATTGCAAGGTGCAATTCTGAAATTTTTTGCTTTTTCCTGCTAATCCTAGCATGATAAAGAAGATTCAAAGAGAGTGAGATGCCAGCTCCTTTCATTCAGTCAGTAGCTTCAAACATTTCTGGTATATGAAAAACATGTTTTTCAATGGCAAAAATCAATGAATATTGTAAATGCACAAACAGTAATATCTCCACATTGCAAGGTGCAATTCTGAAATTTTTTGCTTTTTCCTGCTAATCCTAGCATGATAAAGAAGATTCAAAGAGAGTGAGATGCCAGCTTCTTTCATTCAGTCAGTAGCTTCAAACATTTCTGGTATATGAAAAACGTTTTTCAATGGCAAAAATCAATGAATATTGTAAATGCACAAACAGTAATATCTCCACATTGCAAGGTGCAATTCTGAAATTTTTTGCTTTTTCCTGCTAATCTTAGCATGATAAAGAAGATTCAAAGAGAGTGAGATGCCAGCTCCTTTCATTCAGTCAGTAGCTTCAAACATTTCTGGACGTTTTTCAATGGCAAAAATCAATGAATATTGTAAATGCACAAACAGTAATATCTCCACATTGCAAGGTGCAATTCTGAAATTTTTTGCTTTTTCCTGTTAATCCTAGCATGATAAAGAAGATTCAAAGAGAGTGAGATGCCAGCTCCTTTCATTCAGTCAGTAGCTTCAAACATTTCTGGACGTTTTTCAATGGCAAAAATCAATGAATATTGTAAATGCACAAACATTAATATCTCCACATTGCAAGGTGCAATTCTGAAATTTTTTGCTTTTTCCTGCTAATCCTAGCATGATAAAGAAGATTCAAAGAGAGTGAGATGCCAGCTCCTTTCATTCAGTCAGTAGCTTCAAACATTTCTGGACGTTTTTCAATGGCAAAAATCAATGAATATTGTAAATGCACAAACAGTAATATCTCCACATTGCAAGGTGCAATTCTGAAATTTTTTGCTTTTTCCTGTTAATCCTAGCATGATAAAGAAGATTCAAAGAGAGTGAGATGCCAGCTCCTTTCATTCAGTCAGTAGCTTCAAACATTTCTGGTATATGAAAAACATGTTTTTCAATGGCAAAAATCAATGAATATTGTAAATGCACAAACAGTAATATCTCCACATTGCAAGGTGCAATTCTGAAATTTTTTTGCTTTTTCCTGCTAATCCTAGCATGATAAAGAAGATTCAAAGAGAGTGAGATACCAGCTCCTTTCATTCAGTCAGTAGCTTCAAACATTTCTGGTATATGAAAAACATGTTTTTCAATGGCAAAAATCAATGAATATTGTAAATGCACAAACAGTAATATCTCCACATTGCAAGGTGCAATTCTGAAATTTTTTGCTTTTTCCTGCTAATCCTAGCATGATAAAGAAGATTCAAAGAGAGTGAGATGCCAGCTCCTTTCATTCAGTCAGTAGCTTCAAACATTTCTGGTATATGAAAAACATGTTTTTCAATGGCAAAAATCAATGAATATTGTAAATGCACAAACAGTAATATCTCCACATTGCAAGGTGCAATTCTGAAATTTTTTGCTTTTTCCTGCTAATCCTAGCATGATAAAGAAGATTCAAAGAGAGTGAGATGCCAGCTCCTTTCATTCAGTCAGTAGCTTCAAACATTTCTGGTATATGAAAAACGTTTTTCAATGGCAAAAATCAATGAATATTGTAAATGCACAAACAGTAATATCTCCACATTGCAAGGTGCAATTCTGAAATTTTTTGCTTTTTCCTGCTAATCCTAGCATGATAAAGAAGATTCAAAGAGAGTGAGATGCCAGCTCCTTTCCTTCAGTCAGTAGCTTCAAACATTTCTGGTATATGAAAAACATGTTTTTCAATGGCAAAAATCAATGAATATTGTAAATGCACAAACAGTAATATCTCCACATTGCAAGGTGCAATTCTGAAATTTTTTGCTTTTTCCTGCTAATCCTAGCATGATAAAGAAGATTCAAAGAGAGTGAGATGCCAGCTCCTTTCATTCAGTCAGTAGCTTCAAACATTTCTGGACGTTTTTCAATGGCAAAAATAAATGAATATTGTAAATGCACAAACAGTAATATCTCCACATTGCAAGGTGCAATTCTGAAATTTTTTGCTTTTTCCTGTTAATCCTAGCATGATAAAGAAGATTCAAAGAGAGTGAGATGCCAGCTCCTTTCATTCAGTCAGTAGCTTCAAACATTTCTGGTATATGAAAAACATGTTTTTCAATGGCAAAAATCAATGAATATTGTAAATGCACAAACAGTAATATCTCCACATTGCAAGGTGCAATTCTGAAATTTTTTGCTTTTTCCTGCTAATCCTAGCATGATAAAGAAGATTTAAAGAGAGTGAGATGCCAGCTCCTTTCATTCAGTCAGTAGCTTCAAACATTCCTGGTATATGAAAAACATGTTTTTCAATGGCAAAAATCAATGAATATTGTAAATGCACAAACTAATATCTCCACATTGCAAGGTGCAATTCTGAAATTTTTTGCTTTTTCCTGCTAATCCTAGCAGGATAAAGAAGATTCAAAGAGAGTGAGATGCCAGCTCCTTTCATTCAGTCAGTAGCTTCAAACATTTCTGGTATATGAAAAACATGTTTTTCAATGGCAAAAATCAATGAATATTGTAAATGCACAAACAGTAATATCTCCACATTGCAAGGTGCAATTCTGAAATTTTTTGCTTTTTCCTGCTAATCCTAGCAGGATAAAGAAGATTCAAAGAGAGTGAGATGCCAGCTCCTTTCATTCAGTCAGTAGCTTCAAACATTTCTGGTATATGAAAAACATGTTTTTCAATGGCAAAAATCAATGAATATTGTAAATGCACAAACAGTAATATCTCCACATTGCAAGGTGCAATTCTGAAATTTTTTGCTTTTTCCTGCTAATCCTAGCATGATAAAGAAGATTCAAAGAGAGTGAGATGCCAGCTCCTTTCATTCAGTCAGTAGCTTCAAACATTTCTGGAGGTTTTTCAATGGCAAAAATCAATGAATATTGTAAATGCACAAACAGTAATATCTCCACATTGCAAGGTGCAATTCTGAAATTTTTTGCTTTTTCCTGTTAATCCTAGCATGATAAAGAAGATTCAAAGAGAGTGAGATGCCAGCTCCTTTCATTCAGTCAGTAGCTTCAAACATTTCTGGTATATGAAAAACATGTTTTTCAATGGCAAAAATCAATGAATATTGTAAATGCACAAACAGTAATATCTCCACATTGCAAGGTGCAATTCTGAAATTTTTTGCTTTTTCCTGCTAATCCTAGCATGATAAAGAAGATTCAAAGAGAGTGAGATGCCAGCTCCTTTCATTCAGTCAGTAGCTTCAAACATTTCTGGTATATGAAAAACATGTTTTTCAATGGCAAAAATCAATGAATATTGTAAATGCACAAACAGTAATATCTCCACATTGCAAGGTGCAATTCTGAAATTTTTTGCTTTTTCCTGCTAATCCTAGCATGATAAAGAAGATTCAAAGAGAGTGAGATGCCAGCTCCTTTCATTCAGTCAGTAGCTTCAAACATTTCTGGTATATGAAAAACGTTTTTCAATGGCAAAAATCAATGAATATTGTAAATGCACAAACAGTAATATCTCCACATTGCAAGGTGCAATTCTGAAATTTTTTGCTTTTTCCTGCTAATCCTAGCATGATAAAGAAGATTCAAAGAGAGTGAGATGCCAGCTCCTTTCATTCAGTCAGTAGCTTCAAACATTTCTGGTATATGAAAAACATGTTTTTCAATGGCAAAAATCAATGAATATTGTAAATGCACAAACAGTAATATTTCCACATTGCAAGGTGCAATTCTGAAATTTTTTGCTTTTTCCTGCTAATCCTAGCATGATAAAGAAGATTCAAAGAGAGTGAGATGCCAGCTCCTTTCATTCAGTCAGTAGCTTCAAACATTTCTGGACGTTTTTCAATGGCAAAAATCAATGAATATTGTAAATGCACAAACAGTAATATCTCCACATTGCAAGGTGCAATTCTGAAATTTTTTGCTTTTTCCTGTTAATCCTAGCATGATAAAGAAGATTCAAAGAGAGTGAGATGCCAGCTCCTTTCATTCAGTCAGTAGCTTCAAACATTTCTGGACGTTTTTCAATGGCAAAAATCAATGAATATTGTAAATGCACAAACATTAATATCTCCACATTGCAAGGTGCAATTCTGAAATTTTTTGCTTTTTCCTGCTAATCCTAGCATGATAAAGAAGATTCAAAGAGAGTGAGATGCCAGCTCCTTTCATTCAGTCAGTAGCTTCAAACATTTCTGGACGTTTTTCAATGGCAAAAATCAATGAATATTGTAAATGCACAAACAGTAATATCTCCACATTGCAAGGTGCAATTCTGAAATTTTTTGCTTTTTCCTGTTAATCCTAGCATGATAAAGAAGATTCAAAGAGAGTGAGATGCCAGCTCCTTTCATTCAGTCAGTAGCTTCAAACATTTCTGGTATATGAAAAACATGTTTTTCAATGGCAAAAATCAATGAATATTGTAAATGCACAAACAGTAATATCTCCACATTGCAAGGTGCAATTCTGAAATTTTTTTGCTTTTTCCTGCTAATCCTAGCATGATAAAGAAGATTCAAAGAGAGTGAGATACCAGCTCCTTTCATTCAGTCAGTAGCTTCAAACATTTCTGGTATATGAAAAACATGTTTTTCAATGGCAAAAATCAATGAATATTGTAAATGCACAAACAGTAATATCTCCACATTGCAAGGTGCAATTCTGAAATTTTTTGCTTTTTCCTGCTAATCCTAGCATGATAAAGAAGATTCAAAGAGAGTGAGATGCCAGCTCCTTTCATTCAGTCAGTAGCTTCAAACATTTCTGGTATATGAAAAACATGTTTTTCAATGGCAAAAATCAATGAATATTGTAAATGCACAAACAGTAATATCTCCACATTGCAAGGTGAAATTCTGAAATTTTTTGCTTTTTCCTGCTAATCCTAGCATGATAAAGAAGATTCAAAGAGAGTGAGATGCCAGCTCCTTTCATTCAGTCAGTAGCTTCAAACATTTCTGGTATATGAAAAACGTTTTTCAATGGCAAAAATCAATGAATATTGTAAATGCACAAACAGTAATATCTCCACATTGCAAGGTGCAATTCTGAAATTTTTTGCTTTTTCCTGCTAATCCTAGCATGATAAAGAAGATTCAAAGAGAGTGAGATGCCAGCTCCTTTCATTCAGTCAGTAGCTTCAAACATTTCTGGACGTTTTTCAATGGCAAAAATCAATGAATATTGTAAATGCACAAACAGTAATATCTCCACATTGCAAGGTGCAATTCTGAAATTTTTTGCTTTTTCCTGCTAATCCTAGCATGATAAAGAAGATTCAAAGAGAGTGAGATGCCAGCTCCTTTCATTCAGTCAGTAGCTTCAAACATTTCTGGTATATGAAAAACATGTTTTTCAATGGCAAAAATCAATGAATATTGTAAATGCACAAACAGTAATATCTCCACATTGCAAGGTGCAATTCTGAAATTTTTTGCTTTTTCCTGCTAATCCTAGCATGATAAAGAAGATTCAAAGAGAGTGAGATGCCAGCTCCTTTCATTCAGTCAGTAGCTTCAAACATTTCTGGTATATGAAAAACATGTTTTTCAATGGCAAAAATCAATGAATATTGTAAATGCACAAACAGTAATATCTCCACATTGCAAGGTGCAATTCTGAAATTTTTTGCTTTTTCCTGCTAATCCTAGCATGATAAAGAAGATTCAAAGAGAGTGAGATGCCAGCTCCTTTCATTCAGTCAGTAGCTTCAAACATTTCTGGTATATGAAAAACGTTTTTCAATGGCAAAAATCAATGAATATTGTAAATGCACAAACAGTAATATCTCCACATTGCAAGGTGCAATTCTGAAATTTTTTGCTTTTTCCTGCTAATCCTAGCATGATAAAGAAGATTCAAAGAGAGTGAGATGCCAGCTCCTTTCATTCAGTCAGTAGCTTCAAACATTTCTGGTATATGAAAAACATGTTTTTCAATGGCAAAAATCAATGAATATTGTAAATGCACAAACAGTAATATCTCCACATTGCAAGGTGCAATTCTGAAATTTTTTGCTTTTTCCTGCTAATCCTAGCATGATAAAGAAGATTCAAAGAGAGTGAGATGCCAGCTCCTTTCATTCAGTCAGTAGCTTCAAACATTTCTGGACGTTTTTCAATGGCAAAAATAAATGAATATTGTAAATGCACAAACAGTAATATCTCCACATTGCAAGGTGCAATTCTGAAATTTTTTGCTTTTTCCTGTTAATCCTAGCATGATAAAGAAGATTCAAAGAGAGTGAGATGCCAGCTCCTTTCATTCAGTCAGTAGCTTCAAACATTTCTGGTATATGAAAAACATGTTTTTCAATGGCAAAAATCAATGAATATTGTAAATGCACAAACAGTAATATCTCCACATTGCAAGGTGCAATTCTGAAATTTTTTGCTTTTTCCTGCTAATCCTAGCATGATAAAGAAGATTTAAAGAGAGTGAGATGCCAGCTCCTTTCATTCAGTCAGTAGCTTCAAACATTCCTGGTATATGAAAAACATGTTTTTCAATGGCAAAAATCAATGAATATTGTAAATGCACAAACTAATATCTCCACATTGCAAGGTGCAATTCTGAAATTTTTTGCTTTTTCCTGCTAATCCTAGCAGGATAAAGAAGATTCAAAGAGAGTGAGATGCCAGCTCCTTTCATTCAGTCAGTAGCTTCAAACATTTCTGGTATATGAAAAACATGTTTTTCAATTGCAAAAATCAATGAATATTGTAAATGCACAAACAGTAATATCTCCACATTGCAAGGTGCAATTCTGAAATTTTTTGCTTTTTCCTGCTAATCCTAGCAGGATAAAGAAGATTCAAAGAGAGTGAGATGCCAGCTCCTTTCATTCAGTCAGTAGCTTCAAACATTTCTGGTATATGAAAAGCATGTTTTTCAATGGCAAAAATCAATGAATATTGTAAATGCACAAACAGTAATATCTCCACATTGCAAGGTGCAATTCTGAAATTTTTTGCTTTTTCCTGCTAATCCTAGCATGATAAAGAAGATTCAAAGAGAGTGAGATGCCAGCTCCTTTCATTCAGTCAGTAGCTTCAAACATTTCTGGAGGTTTTTCAATGGCAAAAATCAATGAATATTGTAAATGCACAAACAGTAATATCTCCACATTGCAAGGTGCAATTCTGAAATTTTTTGCTTTTTCCTGTTAATCCTAGCATGATAAAGAAGATTCAAAGAGAGTGAGATGCCAGCTCCTTTCATTCAGTCAGTAGCTTCAAACATTTCTGGTATATGAAAAACATGTTTTTCAATGGCAAAAATCAATGAATATTGTAAATGCACAAACAGTAATATTTCCACATTGCAAGGTGCAATTCTGAAATTTTTTGCTTTTTCCTGCTAATCCTAGCATGATAAAGAAGATTCAAAGAGAGTGAGATGCCAGCTCCTTTCATTCAGTCAGTAGCTTCAAACATTTCTGGACGTTTTTCAATGGCAAAAATCAATGAATATTGTAAATGCACAAACAGTAATATCTCCACATTGCAAGGTGCAATTCTGAAATTTTTTGCTTTTTCCTGTTAATCCTAGCATGATAAAGAAGATTCAAAGAGAGTGAGATGCCAGCTCCTTTCATTCAGTCAGTAGCTTCAAACATTTCTGGACGTTTTTCAATGGAAAAAATCAATGAATATTGTAAATGCACAAACATTAATATCTCCACATTGCAAGGTGCAATTCTGAAATTTTTTGCTTTTTCCTGCTAATCCTAGCATGATAAAGAAGACTCAAAGAGAGTGAGATGCCAGCTCCTTTCATTCAGTCAGTAGCTTCAAACATTTCTGGACGTTTTTCAATGGCAAAAATCAATGAATATTGTAAATGCACAAACAGTAATATCTCCACATTGCAAGGTGCAATTCTGAAATTTTTTGCTTTTTCCTGTTAATCCTAGCATGATAAAGAAGATTCAAAGAGAGTGAGATGCCAGCTCCTTTCATTCAGTCAGTAGCTTCAAACATTTCTGGTATATGAAAAACATGTTTTTCAATGGCAAAAATCAATGAATATTGTAAATGCACAAACAGTAATATCTCCACATTGCAAGGTGCAATTCTGAAATTTTTTTGCTTTTTCCTGCTAATCCTAGCATGATAAAGAAGATTCAAAGAGAGTGAGATACCAGCTCCTTTCATTCAGTCAGTAGCTTCAAACATTTCTGGTATATGAAAAACATGTTTTTCAATGGCAAAAATCAATGAATATTGTAAATGCACAAACAGTAATATCTCCACATTGCAAGGTGCAATTCTGAAATTTTTTGCTTTTTCCTGCTAATCCTAGCATGATAAAGAAGATTCAAAGAGAGTGAGATGCCAGCTCCTTTCATTCAGTCAGTAGCTTCAAACATTTCTGGTATATGAAAAACATGTTTTTCAATGGCAAAAATCAATGAATATTGTAAATGCACAAACAGTAATATCTCCACATTGCAAGGTGCAATTCTGAAATTTTTTGCTTTTTCCTGCTAATCCTAGCATGATAAAGAAGATTCAAAGAGAGTGAGATGCCAGCTCCTTTCATTCAGTCAGTAGCTTCAAACATTTCTGGTATATGAAAAACGTTTTTCAATGGCAAAAATCAATGAATATTGTAAATGCACAAACAGTAATATCTCCACATTGCAAGGTGCAATTCTGAAATTTTTTGCTTTTTCCTGCTAATCCTAGCATGATAAAGAAGATTCAAAGAGAGTGAGATGCCAGCTCCTTTCATTCAGTCAGTAGCTTCAAACATTTCTGGACGTTTTTCAATGGCAAAAATCAATGAATATTGTAAATGCACAAACAGTAATATCTCCACATTGCAAGGTGCAATTCTGAAATTTTTTGCTTTTTCCTGCTAATCCTAGCAGGATAAAGAAGATTCAAAGAGAGTGAGATGCCAGCTCCTTTCATTCAGTCAGTAGCTTCAAACATTCCTGGTATATGAAAAACATGTTTTTCAATGGCAAAAATCAATGAATATTGTAAATGCACAAACAGTAATATCTCCACATTGCAAGGTGCAATTCTGAAATTTTTTGCTTTTTCCTGCTAATCCTAGCATGATAAAGAAGATTCAAAGAGAGTGAGATGCCAGCTCCTTTCAGTCAGTAGCTTCAAACATTTCTGGTATATGAAAAACATGTTTTTCAATGGCAAAAATCAATGAATATTGTAAATGCACAAACAGTAATATCTCCACATTGCAAGGTGCAATTCTGAAATTTTTTGCTTTTTCCTGCTAATCCTAGCAGGATAAAGAAAATTCAAAGAGAGTGAGATGCCAGCTCCTTTCATTCAGTCAGTAGCTTCAAACATTTCTGGTATATGAAAAACATGTTTTTCAATGGCAAAAATCAATGAATATTGTAAATGCACAAACAGTAATATTTCCACATTGCAAGGTGCAATTCTGAAATTTTTTGCTTTTTCCTGCTAATCCTAGCATGATAAAGAAGATTCAAAGAGAGTGAGATGCCAGCTCCTTTCATTCAGTCAGTAGCTTCAAACATTTCTGGTATATGAAAAAAATGTTTTTCAATGGCAAAAATCAATGAATATTGTAAATGCACAAACAGTAATATTTCCACATTGCAAGGTGCAATTCTGAAATTTTTTGCTTTTTCCTGCTAATCCTAGCATGATAAAGAAGATTCAAAGAGAGTGAGATGCCAGCTCCTTTCATTCAGTCAGTAGCTTCAAACATTTCTGGTATATGAAAAACATGTTTTTCAATGGCAAAAATCAATGAATATTGTAAATGCACAAACAGTAATATTTCCACATTGCAAGGTGCAATTCTGAAATTTTTTGCTTTTTCCTGCTAATCCTAGCATGATAAAGAAGATTCAAAGAGAGTGAGATGCCAGCTCCTTTCATTCAGTCAGTAGCTTCAAACATTTCTGGTATATGAAAAACATGTTTTTCAATGGCAAAAATCAATGAATATTGTAAATGCACAAACAGTAATATCTCCACATTGCAAGGTGCAATTCTGAAATTTTTTGCTTTTTCCTGCTAATCCTAGCATGATAAAGAAGATTCAAAGAGAGTGAGATGCCAGCTCCTTTCATTCAGTCAGTAGCTTCAAACATTTCTGGTATATGAAAAACGTTTTTCAATGGCAAAAATCAATGAATATTGTAAATGCACAAACAGTAATATCTCCACATTGCAAGGTGCAATTCTGAAATTTTTTGCTTTTTCCTGCTAATCCTAGCATGATAAAGAAGATTCAAAGAGAGTGAGATGCCAGCTCCTTTCATTCAGTCAGTAGCTTCAAACATTTCTGGACGTTTTTCAATGGCAAAAATCAATGAATATTGTAAATGCACAAACAGTAATATCTCCACATTGCAAGGTGCAATTCTGAAATTTTTTGCTTTTTCCTGCTAATCCTAGCAGGATAAAGAAGATTCAAAGAGAGTGAGATGCCAGCTCCTTTCATTCAGTCAGTAGCTTCAAACATTCCTGGTATATGAAAAACATGTTTTTCAATGGCAAAAATCAATGAATATTGTAAATGCACAAACAGTAATATCTCCACATTGCAAGGTGCAATTCTGAAATTTTTTGCTTTTTCCTGCTAATCCTAGCATGATAAAGAAGATTCAAAGAGAGTGAGATGCCAGCTCCTTTCATTCAGTCAGTAGCTTCAAACATTTCTGGTATATGAAAAACATGTTTTTCAATGGCAAAAATCAATGAATATTGTAAATGCACAAACAGTAATATCTCCACATTGCAAGGTGCAATTCTGAAATTTTTTGCTTTTTCCTGCTAATCCTAGCAGGATAAAGAAGATTCAAAGAGAGTGAGATGCCAGCTCCTTTCATTCAGTCAGTAGCTTCAAACATTTCTGGTATATGAAAAACATGTTTTTCAATGGCAAAAATCAATGAATATTGTAAATGCACAAACAGTAATATTTCCACATTGCAAGGTGCAATTCTGAAATTTTTTGCTTTTTCCTGCTAATCCTAGCATGATAAAGAAGATTCAAAGAGAGTGAGATGCCAGCTCCTTTCATTCAGTCAGTAGCTTCAAACATTTCTGGTATATGAAAAAAATGTTTTTCAATGGCAAAAATCAATGAATATTGTAAATGCACAAACAGTAATATTTCCACATTGCAAGGTGCAATTCTGAAATTTTTTGCTTTTTCCTGCTAATCCTAGCATGATAAAGAAGATTCAAAGAGAGTGAGATGCCAGCTCCTTTCATTCAGTCAGTAGCTTCAAACATTTCTGGACGTTTTTCAATGGCAAAAATCAATGAATATTGTAAATGCACAAACAGTAATATCTCCACATTGCAAGGTGCAATTCTGAAATTTTTTGCTTTTTCCTGTTAATCCTAGCATGATAAAGAAGATTCAAAGAGAGTGAGATGCCAGCTCCTTTCATTCAGTCAGTAGCTTCAAACATTTCTGGTATATGAATAACATGATGTTTTTCAATGGCAAAAATCAATGAATATTGTAAATGCACAAACAGTAATATCTCCACATTGCAAGGTGCAATTCTGAAATTTTTTGCTTTTTCCTGCTAATCCTAGCATGATAAAGAAGATTCAAAGAGAGTGAGATGCCAGCTCCTTTCATTCAGTCAGTAGCTTCAAACATTTCTGGACGTTTTTCAATGGCAAAAATCAATGAATATTGTAAATGCACAAACAGTAATATCTCCACATTGCAAGGTGCAATTCTGAAATTTTTTGCTTTTTCCTGCTAATCCTAGCATGATAAAGAAGATTCAAAGAGAGTGAGATGCCAGCTCATTTCATTCAGTCAGTAGCTTCAAACATTTCTGGATGTTTTTCAATGGCAAAAATCAATGAATATTGTAAATGCACAAACAGTAATATCTCCACATTGCAAGGTGCAATTCTGAAATTTTTTGCTTTTTCCTGCTAATCCTAGCAGGATAAAGAAGATTCAAAGAGAGTGAGATGCCAGCTCCTTTCATTCAGTCAGTAGCTTCAAACATTTCTGGTATATGAAAAACATGTTTTTCAATGGCAAAAATCAATGAATATTTTAAATGCACAAACAGTAATATCTCCACATTGCAAGGTGCAATTCTGAAATTTTTTGCTTTTTCCTGCTAATCCTAGCAGGATAAAGAAAATTCAAAGAGAGTGAGATGCCAGCTCCTTTCATTCAGTCAGTAGCTTCAAACATTTCTGGTATATGAAAAACATGTTTTTCAATGGCAAAAATCAATGAATATTGTAAATGCACAAACAGTAATATTTCCACATTGCAAGGTGCAATTCTGAAATTTTTTGCTTTTTCCTGCTAATCCTAGCATGATAAAGAAGATTCAAAGAGAGTGAGATGCCAGCTCCTTTCATTCAGTCAGTAGCTTCAAACATTTCTGGTATATGAAAAAAATGTTTTTCAATGGCAAAAATCAATGAATATTGTAAATGCACAAACAGTAATATTTCCACATTGCAAGGTGCAATTCTGAAATTTTTTGCTTTTTCCTGCTAATCCTAGCATGATAAAGAAGATTCAAAGAGAGTGAGATGCCAGCTCCTTTCATTCAGTCAGTAGCTTCAAACATTTCTGGTATATGAAAAACATGTTTTTCAATGGCAAAAATCAATGAATATTGTAAATGCACAAACAGTAATATTTCCACATTGCAAGGTGCAATTCTGAAATTTTTTGCTTTTTCCTGCTAATCCTAGCATGATAAAGAAGATTCAAAGAGAGTGAGATGCCAGCTCCTTTCATTCAGTCAGTAGCTTCAAACATTTCTGGTATATGAAAAACATGTTTTTCAATGGCAAAAATCAATGAATATTGTAAATGCACAAACAGTAATATCTCCACATTGCAAGGTGCAATTCTGAAATTTTTTGCTTTTTCCTGCTAATCCTAGCATGATAAAGAAGATTCAAAGAGAGTGAGATGCCAGCTCCTTTCATTCAGTCAGTAGCTTCAAACATTTCTGGTATATGAAAAACGTTTTTCAATGGCAAAAATCAATGAATATTGTAAATGCACAAACAGTAATATCTCCACATTGCAAGGTGCAATTCTGAAATTTTTTGCTTTTTCCTGCTAATCCTAGCATGATAAAGAAGATTCAAAGAGAGTGAGATGCCAGCTCCTTTCATTCAGTCAGTAGCTTCAAACATTTCTGGACGTTTTTCAATGGCAAAAATCAATGAATATTGTAAATGCACAAACAGTAATATCTCCACATTGCAAGGTGCAATTCTGAAATTTTTTGCTTTTTCCTGCTAATCCTAGCAGGATAAAGAAGATTCAAAGAGAGTGAGATGCCAGCTCCTTTCATTCAGTCAGTAGCTTCAAACATTCCTGGTATATGAAAAACATGTTTTTCAATGGCAAAAATCAATGAATATTGTAAATGCACAAACAGTAATATCTCCACATTGCAAGGTGCAATTCTGAAATTTTTTGCTTTTTCCTGCTAATCCTAGCATGATAAAGAAGATTCAAAGAGAGTGAGATGCCAGCTCCTTTCATTCAGTCAGTAGCTTCAAACATTTCTGGTATATGAAAAACATGTTTTTCAATGGCAAAAATCAATGAATATTGTAAATGCACAAACAGTAATATCTCCACATTGCAAGGTGCAATTCTGAAATTTTTTGCTTTTTCCTGCTAATCCTAGCAGGATAAAGAAGATTCAAAGAGAGTGAGATGCCAGCTCCTTTCATTCAGTCAGTAGCTTCAAACATTTCTGGTATATGAAAAACATGTTTTTCAATGGCAAAAATCAATGAATATTGTAAATGCACAAACAGTAATATTTCCACATTGCAAGGTGCAATTCTGAAATTTTTTGCTTTTTCCTGCTAATCCTAGCATGATAAAGAAGATTCAAAGAGAGTGAGATGCCAGCTCCTTTCATTCAGTCAGTAGCTTCAAACATTTCTGGTATATGAAAAAAATGTTTTTCAATGGCAAAAATCAATGAATATTGTAAATGCACAAACAGTAATATTTCCACATTGCAAGGTGCAATTCTGAAATTTTTTGCTTTTTCCTGCTAATCCTAGCATGATAAAGAAGATTCAAAGAGAGTGAGATGCCAGCTCCTTTCATTCAGTCAGTAGCTTCAAACATTTCTGGACGTTTTTCAATGGCAAAAATCAATGAATATTGTAAATGCACAAACAGTAATATCTCCACATTGCAAGGTGCAATTCTGAAATTTTTTGCTTTTTCCTGTTAATCCTAGCATGATAAAGAAGATTCAAAGAGAGTGAGATGCCAGCTCCTTTCATTCAGTCAGTAGCTTCAAACATTTCTGGTATATGAATAACATGATGTTTTTCAATGGCAAAAATCAATGAATATTGTAAATGCACAAACAGTAATATCTCCACATTGCAAGGTGCAATTCTGAAATTTTTTGCTTTTTCCTGCTAATCCTAGCATGATAAAGAAGATTCAAAGAGAGTGAGATGCCAGCTCCTTTCATTCAGTCAGTAGCTTCAAACATTTCTGGACGTTTTTCAATGGCAAAAATCAATGAATATTGTAAATGCACAAACAGTAATATCTCCACATTGCAAGGTGCAATTCTGAAATTTTTTGCTTTTTCCTGCTAATCCTAGCATGATAAAGAAGATTCAAAGAGAGTGAGATGCCAGCTCATTTCATTCAGTCAGTAGCTTCAAACATTTCTGGATGTTTTTCAATGGCAAAAATCAATGAATATTGTAAATGCACAAACAGTAATATCTCCACATTGCAAGGTGCAATTCTGAAATTTTTTGCTTTTTCCTGCTAATCCTAGCAGGATAAAGAAGATTCAAAGAGAGTGAGATGCCAGCTCCTTTCATTCAGTCAGTAGCTTCAAACATTTCTGGTATATGAAAAACATGTTTTTCAATGGCAAAAATCAATGAATATTGTAAATGCACAAACAGTAATATCTCCACATTGCAAGGTGCAATTCTGAAATTTTTTGCTTTTTCCTGCTAATCCTAGCATGATAAAGAAGATTCAAAGAGAGTGAGATGCCAGCTCCTTTCATTCAGTCAGTAGCTTCAAACATTTCTGGTATATGAAAAACATGTTTTTCAATGGCAAAAATCAATGAATATTGTAAATGCACAAACAGTAATATCTCCACATTGCAAGGTGCAATTCTGAAATTTTTTGCTTTTTCCTGCTAATCCTAGCATGATAAAGAAGATTCAAAGAGAGTGAGATGCCAGCTCCATTCATTCAGTCAGTAGCTTCAAACATTTCTGGACGTTTTTCAATGGCAAAAATAAATGAATATTGTAAATGCACAAACAGTAATATCTCCACATTGCAAGGTGCAATTCTGAAATTTTTTGCTTTTTCCTGCTAATCCTAGCAGGATAAAGAAGATTCAAAGAGAGTGAGATGCCAGCTCCTTTCATTCAGTCAGTAGCTTCAAACATTTCTGGTATATGAAAAACATGTTTTTCAATGGCAAAAATCAATGAATATTGTAAATGCACAAACAGTAATATCTCCACATTGCAAGGTGCAATTCTGAAATTTTTTGCTTTTTCCTGCTAATCCTAGCAGGATAAAGAAGATTCAAAGAGAGTGAGATGCCAGCTCCTTTCATTCAGTCAGTAGCTTCAAACATTTCTGGTATATGAAAAACATGTTTTTCAATGGCAAAAATCAATGAATATTGTAAATGCACAAACAGTAATATCTCCACATTGCAAGGTGCAATTCTGAAATTTTTTGCTTTTTCCTGCTAATCCTAGCATGATAAAGAAGATTCAAAGAGAGTGAGATGCCAGCTCCTTTCATTCAGTCAGTAGCTTCAAACATTTCTGGAGGTTTTTCAATGGCAAAAATCAATGAATATTGTAAATGCACAAACAGTAATATCTCCACATTGCAAGGTGCAATTCTGAAATTTTTTGCTTTTTCCTGTTAATCCAAGCATGATAAAGAAGATTCAAAGAGAGTGAGATGCCAGCTCCTTTCATTCAGTCAGTAGCTTCAAACATTTCTGGTATATGAAAAACATGTTTTTCAATGGCAAAAATCAATGAATATTGTAAATGCACAAACAGTTTATCTCCACATTGCAAGGTGCAATTCTGAAATTTTTTGCTTTTTCCTGCTAATCCTAGCATGATAAAGAAGATTCAAAGAGAGTGAGATGCCAGCTCCTTTCATTCAGTCAGTAGCTTCAAACATTTCTGGTATATGAAAAACGTTTTTCAATGGCAAAAATCAATGAATATTGTAAATGCACAAACAGTAATATCTCCACATTGCAAGGTGCAATTCTGAAATTTTTTGCTTTTTCCTGCTAATCCTAGCATGATAAAGAAGATTCAAAGAGAGTGAGATGCCAGCTCCTTTCATTCAGTCAGTAGCTTCAAACATTTCTGGTATATGAAAAACATGTTTTTCAATGGCAAAAATCAATGAATATTGTAAATGCACAAACAGTAATATTTCCACATTGCAAGGTGCAATTCTGAAATTTTTTGCTTTTTCCTGCTAATCCTAGCATGATAAAGAAGATTCAAAGAGAGTGAGATGCCAGCTCCTTTCATTCAGTCAGTAGCTTCAAACATTTCTGGACGTTTTTCAATGGCAAAAATCAATGAATATTGTAAATGCACAAACAGTAATATCTCCACATTGCAAGGTGCAATTCTGAAATTTTTTGCTTTTTCCTGTTAATCCTAGCATGATAAAGAAGATTCAAAGAGAGTGAGATGCCAGCTCCTTTCATTCAGTCAGTAGCTTCAAACATTTCTGGACGTTTTTCAATGGCAAAAATCAATGAATATTGTAAATGCACAAACATTAATATCTCCACATTGCAAGGTGCAATTCTGAAATTTTTTGCTTTTTCCTGCTAATCCTAGCATGATAAAGAAGATTCAAAGAGAGTGAGATGCCAGCTCCTTTCATTCAGTCAGTAGCTTCAAACATTTCTGGACGTTTTTCAATGGCAAAAATCAATGAATATTGTAAATGCACAAACAGTAATATCTCCACATTGCAAGGTGCAATTCTGAAATTTTTTGCTTTTTCCTGTTAATCCTAGCATGATAAAGAAGATTCAAAGAGAGTGAGATGCCAGCTCCTTTCATTCAGTCAGTAGCTTCAAACATTTCTGGTATATGAAAAACATGTTTTTCAATGGCAAAAATCAATGAATATTGTAAATGCACAAACAGTAATATCTCCACATTGCAAGGTGCAATTCTGAAATTTTTTTGCTTTTTCCTGCTAATCCTAGCATGATAAAGAAGATTCAAAGAGAGTGAGATACCAGCTCCTTTCATTCAGTCAGTAGCTTCAAACATTTCTGGTATATGAAAAACATGTTTTTCAATGGCAAAAATCAATGAATATTGTAAATGCACAAACAGTAATATCTCCACATTGCAAGGTGCAATTCTGAAATTTTTTGCTTTTTCCTGCTAATCCTAGCATGATAAAGAAGATTCAAAGAGAGTGAGATGCCAGCTCCTTTCATTCAGTCAGTAGCTTCAAACATTTCTGGTATATGAAAAACATGTTTTTCAATGGCAAAAATCAATGAATATTGTAAATGCACAAACAGTAATATCTCCACATTGCAAGGTGCAATTCTGAAATTTTTTGCTTTTTCCTTCTAATCCTAGCATGATAAAGAAGATTCAAAGAGAGTGAGATGCCAGCTCCTTTCATTCAGTCAGTAGCTTCAAACATTTCTGGTATATGAAAAACGTTTTTCAATGGCAAAAATCAATGAATATTGTAAATGCACAAACAGTAATATCTCCACATTGCAAGGTGCAATTCTGAAATTTTTTGCTTTTTCCTGCTAATCCTAGCATGATAAAGAAGATTCAAAGAGAGTGAGATGCCAGCTCCTTTCATTCAGTCAGTAGCTTCAAACATTTCTGGACGTTTTTCAATGGCAAAAATCAATGAATATTGTAAATGCACAAACAGTAATATCTCCACATTGCAAGGTGCAATTCTGAAATTTTTTGCTTTTTCCTGCTAATCCTAGCAGGATAAAGAAGATTCAAAGAGAGTGAGATGCCAGCTCCTTTCATTCAGTCAGTAGCTTCAAACATTTCTGGTATATGAAAAACATGTTTTTCAATGGCAAAAATCAATGAATATTGTAAATGCACAAACAGTAATATCTCCACATTGCAAGGTGCAATTCTGAAATTTTTTTGCTTTTTCCTGCTAATCCTAGCATGATAAAGAAGATTCAAAGAGAGTGAGATACCAGCTCCTTTCATTCAGTCAGTAGCTTCAAACATTTCTGGTATATGAAAAACATGTTTTTCAATGGCAAAAATCAATGAATATTGTAAATGCACAAACAGTAATATCTCCACATTGCAAGGTGCAATTCTGAAATTTTTTGCTTTTTCCTGCTAATCCTAGCATGATAAAGAAGATTCAAAGAGAGTGAGATGCCAGCTCCTTTCATTCAGTCAGTAGCTTCAAACATTTCTGGTATATGAAAAACATGTTTTTCAATGGCAAAAATCAATGAATATTGTAAATGCACAAACAGTAATATCTCCACATTGCAAGGTGCAATTCTGAAATTTTTTGCTTTTTCCTTCTAATCCTAGCATGATAAAGAAGATTCAAAGAGAGTGAGATGCCAGCTCCTTTCATTCAGTCAGTAGCTTCAAACATTTCTGGTATATGAAAAACGTTTTTCAATGGCAAAAATCAATGAATATTGTAAATGCACAAACAGTAATATCTCCACATTGCAAGGTGCAATTCTGAAATTTTTTGCTTTTTCCTGCTAATCCTAGCATGATAAAGAAGATTCAAAGAGAGTGAGATGCCAGCTCCTTTCATTCAGTCAGTAGCTTCAAACATTTCTGGACGTTTTTCAATGGCAAAAATCAATGAATATTGTAAATGCACAAACAGTAATATCTCCACATTGCAAGGTGCAATTCTGAAATTTTTTGCTTTTTCCTGCTAATCCTAGCAGGATAAAGAAGATTCAAAGAGAGTGAGATGCCAGCTCCTTTCATTCAGTCAGTAGCTTCAAACATTCCTGGTATATGAAAAACATGTTTTTCAATGGCAAAAATCAATGAATATTGTAAATGCACAAACAGTAATATCTCCACATTGCAAGGTGCAATTCTGAAATTTTTTGCTTTTTCCTGCTAATCCTAGCATGATAAAGAAGATTCAAAGAGAGTGAGATGCCAGCTCCTTTCATTCAGTCAGTAGCTTCAAACATTTCTGGTATATGAAAAACATGTTTTTCAATGGCAAAAATCAATGAATATTGTAAATGCACAAACAGTAATATCTCCACATTGCAAGGTGCAATTCTGAAATTTTTTGCTTTTTCCTGCTAATCCTAGCAGGATAAAGAAGATTCAAAGAGAGTGAGATGCCAGCTCCTTTCATTCAGTCAGTAGCTTCAAACATTTCTGGTATATGAAAAACATGTTTTTCAATGGCAAAAATCAATGAATATTGTAAATGCACAAACAGTAATATTTCCACATTGCAAGGTGCAATTCTGAAATTTTTTGCTTTTTCCTGCTAATCCTAGCATGATAAAGAAGATTCAAAGAGAGTGAGATGCCAGCTCCTTTCATTCAGTCAGTAGCTTCAAACATTTCTGGTTTATGAAAAAAATGTTTTTCAATGGCAAAAATCAATGAATATTGTAAATGCACAAACAGTAATATTTCCACATTGCAAGGTGCAATTCTGAAATTTTTTGCTTTTTCCTGCTAATCCTAGCATGATAAAGAAGATTCAAAGAGAGTGAGATGCCAGCTCCTTTCATTCAGTCAGTAGCTTCAAACATTTCTGGACGTTTTTCAATGGCAAAAATCAATGAATATTGTAAATGCACAAACAGTAATATCTCCACATTGCAAGGTGCAATTCTGAAATTTTTTGCTTTTTCCTGCTAATCCTAGCATGATAAAGAAGATTCAAAGAGAATGAGATGCCAGCTCCTTTCATTCAGTCAGTAGCTTCAAACATTCCTGGTATATGAAAAACATGTTTTTCAATGGCAAAAATCAATGAATATTGTAAATGCACAAACTAATATCTCCACATTGCAAGGTGCAATTCTGAAATTTTTTGCTTTTTCCTGCTAATCCTAGCAGGATAAAGAAGATTCAAAGAGAGTGAGATGCCAGCTCCTTTCATTCAGTCAGTAGCTTCAAACATTTCTGGACGTTTTTCAATGGCAAAAATCAATGAATATTGTAAATGCACAAACAGTAATATCTCCACATTGCAAGGTGCAATTCTGAAATTTTTTGCTTTTTCCTGCTAATCCTAGCATGATAAAGAAGATTCAAAGAGAGTGAGATGCCAGCTCCTTTCATTCAGTCAGTAGCTTCAAACATTTCTGGTATATGAAAAACATGTTTTTCAATGGCAAAAATCAATGAATATTGTAAATGCACAAACAGTAATATCTCCACATTGCAAGGTGCAATTCTGAAATTTTTTGCTTTTTCCTGCTAATCCTAGCATGATAAAGAAGATTCAAAGAGAGTGAGATGCCAGCTCCTTTCATTCAGTCAGTAGCTTCAAACATTTCTGGACGTTTTTCAATGGCAAAAATAAATGAATATTGTAAATGCACAAACAGTAATATCTCCACATTGCAAGGTGCAATTCTGAAATTTTTTGCTTTTTCCTGCTAATCCTAGCATGATAAAGAAGATTCAAAGAGAGTGAGATGCCAGCTCCTTTCATTCAGTCAGTAGCTTCAAACATTTCTGGATGTTTTTCAATGGCAAAAATCAATGAATATTGTAAATGCACAAACAGTAATATCTCCACATTGCAAGGTGCAATTCTGAAATTTTTTGCTTTTTCCTGCTAATCCTAGCAGGATAAAGAAGATTCAAAGAGAATGAGATGCCAGCTCCTTTCATTCAGTCAGTAGCTTCAAACATTCCTGGTATATGAAAAACATGTTTTTCAATGGCAAAAATCAATGAATATTGTAAATGCACAAACTAATATCTCCACATTGCAAGGTGCAATTCTGAAATTTTTTGCTTTTTCCTGCTAATCCTAGAATGATAAAGAAGATTCAAAGAGAGTGAGATGCCAGCTCCTTTCATTCAGTCAGTAGCTTCAAACATTTCTGGTATATGAAAAACATGTTTTTCAACGGCAAAAATCAATGAATATTGTAAATGCACAAACAGTAATATCTCCACATTGCAAGGTGCAATTCTGAAATGTTTTGCTTTTTCCTGCTAATCCTAGCATGATAAAGAAGATTCAAAGAGAGTGAGATGCCAGCTCCTTTCATTCAGTCAGTAGCTTCAAACATTTCTGGAGGTTTTTCAATGGCAAAAATCAATGAATATTGTAAATGCACAAACAGTAATATCTCCACATTGCAAGGTGCAATTCTGAAATTTTTTGCTTTTTCCTGTTAATCCTAGCATGATAAAGAAGATTCAAAGAGAGTGAGATGCCAGCTCCTTTCATTCAGTCAGTAGCTTCAAACATTTCTGGTATATGAAAAACATGTTTTTCAATGGCAAAAATCAATGAATATTGTAAATGCACAAACAGTAATATCTCCACATTGCAAGGTGCAATTCTGAAATTTTTTGCTTTTTCCTGCTAATCCTAGCATGATAAAGAAGATTCAAAGAGAATGAGATGCCAGCTCCTTTCATTCAGTCAGTAGCTTCAAACATTCCTGGTATATGAAAAACATGTTTTTCAATGGCAAAAATCAATGAATATTGTAAATGCACAAACTAATATCTCCACATTGCAAGGTGCAATTCTGAAATTTTTTGCTTTTTCCTGCTAATCCTAGCAGGATAAAGAAGATTCAAAGAGAGTGAGATGCCAGCTCCTTTCATTCAGTCAGTAGCTTCAAACATTTCTGGTATATGAAAAACGTTTTTCAATGGCAAAAATCAATGAATATTGTAAATGCACAAACAGTAATATCTCCACATTGCAAGGTGCAATTCTGAAATTTTTTGCTTTTTCCTGCTAATCCTAGCATGATAAAGAAGATTCAAAGAGAGTGAGATGCCAGCTCCTTTCATTCAGTCAGTAGCTTCAAACATTTCTGGAGGTTTTTCAATGGCAAAAATCAATGAATATTGTAAATGCACAAACAGTAATATCTCCACATTGCAAGGTGCAATTCTGAAATTTTTTGCTTTTTCCTGTTAATCCTAGCATGATAAAGAAGATTCAAAGAGAGTGAGATGCCAGCTCCTTTCATTCAGTCAGTAGCTTCAAACATTTCTGGACGTTTTTCAATGGCAAAAATCAATGAATATTGTAAATGCACAAACAGTAATATCTCCACATTGCAAGGTGCAATTCTGAAATTTTTTGCTTTTTCCTGTTAATCCTAGCATGATAAAGAAGATTCAAAGAGAGTGAGATGCCAGCTCCTTTCATTCAGTCAGTAGCTTCAAACATTTCTGGACGTTTTTCAATGGCAAAAATCAATGAATATTGTAAATGCACAAACATTAATATCTCCACATTGCAAGGTGCAATTCTGAAATTTTTTGCTTTTTCCTGCTAATCCTAGCATGATAAAGAAGATTCAAAGAGAGTGAGATGCCAGCTCCTTTCATTCAGTCAGTAGCTTCAAACATTTCTGGACGTTTTTCAATGGCAAAAATCAATGAATATTGTAAATGCACAAACAGTAATATCTCCACATTGCAAGGTGCAATTCTGAAATTTTTTGCTTTTTCCTGTTAATCCTAGCATGATAAAGAAGATTCAAAGAGAGTGAGATGCCAGCTCCTTTCATTCAGTCAGTAGCTTCAAACATTTCTGGTATATGAAAAACATGTTTTTCAATGGCAAAAATCAATGAATATTGTAAATGCACAAACAGTAATATCTCCACATTGCAAGGTGCAATTCTGAAATTTTTTTGCTTTTTCCTGCTAATCCTAGCATGATAAAGAAGATTCAAAGAGAGTGAGATACCAGCTCCTTTCATTCAGTCAGTAGCTTCAAACATTTCTGGTATATGAAAAACATGTTTTTCAATGGCAAAAATCAATGAATATTGTAAATGCACAAACAGTAATATCTCCACATTGCAAGGTGCAATTCTGAAATTTTTTGCTTTTTCCTGCTGATCCTAGCATGATAAAGAAGATTCAAAGAGAGTGAGATGCCAGCTCCTTTCATTCAGTCAGTAGCTTCAAACATTTCTGGTATATGAAAAACATGTTTTTAAATGGCAAAAATCAATGAATATTGTAAATGCACAAACAGTAATATCTCCACATTGCAAGGTGCAATTCTGAAATTTTTTGCTTTTTCCTGCTAATCCTAGCATGATAAAGAAGATTCAAAGAGAGTGAGATGCCAGCTCCTTTCATTCAGTCAGTAGCTTCAAACATTTCTGGTATATGAAAAACATGTTTTTCAATGGCAAAAATCAATGAATATTGTAAATGCACAAACAGTAATATCTCCACATTGCAAGGTGCAATTCTGAAATTTTTTGCTTTTTCCTGCTAATCCTAGCATGATAAAGAAGATTCAAAGAGAGTGAGATGCCAGCTCCTTTCATTCAGTCAGTAGCTTCAAACATTTCTGGTATATGAAAAACGTTTTTCAATGGCAAAAATCAATGAATATTGTAAATGCACAAACAGTAATATGTCCACATTGCAAGGTGCAATTCTGAAATTTTTTGCTTTTTCCTGCTAATCCTAGCATGATAAAGAAGATTCAAAGAGAGTGAGATGCCAGCTCCTTTCATTCAGTCAGTAGCTTCAAACATTTCTGGACGTTTTTCAATGGCAAAAATCAATGAATATTGTAAATGCACAAACAGTAATATCTCCACATTGCAAGGTGCAATTCTGAAATTTTTTGCTTTTTCCTGTTAATCCTAGCATGATAAAGAAGATTCAAAGAGAGTGAGATGCCAGCTACTTTCATTCAGTCAGTAGCTTCAAACATTTCTGGACGTTTTTCAATGGCAAAAATCAATGAATATTGTAAATGCACAAACATTAATATCTCCACATTGCAAGGTGCAATTCTGAAATTTTTTGCTTTTTCCTGCTAATCCTAGCATGATAAAGAAGATTCAAAGAGAGTGAGATGCCAGCTCCTTTCATTCAGTCAGCAGCTTCAAACATTTCTGGACGTTTTTCAATGGCAAAAATCAATGAATATTGTAAATGCACAAACAGTAATATCTCCACATTGCAAGGTGCAATTCTGAAATTTTTTGCTTTTTCCTGTTAATCCTAGCATGATAAAGAAGATTCAAAGAGAGTGAGATGCCAGCTCCTTTCATTCAGTCAGTAGCTTCAAACATTTCTGGTATATGAAAAACATATTTTTCAATGGCAAAAATCAATGAATATTGTAAATGCACAAACAGTAATATCTCCACATTGCAAGGTGCAATTCTGAAATTTTTTTGCTTTTTCCTGCTAATCCTAGCATGATAAAGAAGATTCAAAGAGAGTGAGATACCAGCTCCTTTCATTCAGTCAGTAGCTTCAAACATTTCTGGTATATGAAAAACATGTTTTTCAATGGCAAAAATCAATGAATATTGTAAATGCACAAACAGTAATATCTCCACATTGCAAGGTGCAATTCTGAAATTTTTTGCTTTTTCCTGCTAATCCTAGCATGATAAAGAAGATTCAAAGAGAGTGAGATGCCAGCTCCTTTCATTCAGTCAGTAGCTTCAAACATTTCTGGACGTTTTTCAATGGCAAAAATAAATGAATATTGTAAATGCACAAACAGTAATATCTCCACATTGCAAGGTGCAATTCTGAAATTTTTTGCTTTTTCCTGCTAATCCTAGCATGATAAAGAAGATTCAAAGAGAGTGAGATGCCAGCTCCTTTCATTCAGTCAGTAGCTTCAAACATTTCTGGATGTTTTTCAATGGCAAAAATCAATGAATATTGTAAATGCACAAACAGTAATATCTCCACATTGCAAGGTGCAATTCTGAAATTTTTTGCTTTTTCCTGCTAATCCTAGCAGGATAAAGAAGATTCAAAGAGAATGAGATGCCAGCTCCTTTCATTCAGTCAGTAGCTTCAAACATTCCTGGTATATGAAAAACATGTTTTTCAATGGCAAAAATCAATGAATATTGTAAATGCACAAACTAATATCTCCACATTGCAAGGTGCAATTCTGAAATTTTTTGCTTTTTCCTGCTAATCCTAGAATGATAAAGAAGATTCAAAGAGAGTGAGATGCCAGCTCCTTTCATTCAGTCAGTAGCTTCAAACATTTCTGGTATATGAAAAACATGTTTTTCAATGGCAAAAATCAATGAATATTGTAAATGCACAAACAGTAATATCTCCACATTGCAAGGTGCAATTCTGAAATGTTTTGCTTTTTCCTGCTAATCCTAGCATGATAAAGAAGATTCAAAGAGAGTGAGATGCCAGCTCCTTTCATTCAGTCAGTAGCTTCAAACATTTCTGGAGGTTTTTCAATGGCAAAAATCAATGAATATTGTAAATGCACAAACAGTAATATCTCCACATTGCAAGGTGCAATTCTGAAATTTTTTGCTTTTTCCTGTTAATCCTAGCATGATAAAGAAGATTCAAAGAGAGTGAGATGCCAGCTCCTTTCATTCAGTCAGTAGCTTCAAACATTTCTGGTATATGAAAAACATGTTTTTCAATGGCAAAAATCAATGAATATTGTAAATGCACAAACAGTAATATCTCCACATTGCAAGGTGCAATTCTGAAATTTTTTGCTTTTTCCTGCTAATCCTAGCATGATAAAGAAGATTCAAAGAGAATGAGATGCCAGCTCCTTTCATTCAGTCAGTAGCTTCAAACATTCCTGGTATATGAAAAACATGTTTTTCAATGGCAAAAATCAATGAATATTGTAAATGCACAAACTAATATCTCCACATTGCAAGGTGCAATTCTGAAATTTTTTGCTTTTTCCTGCTAATCCTAGCAGGATAAAGAAGATTCAAAGAGAGTGAGATGCCAGCTCCTTTCATTCAGTCAGTAGCTTCAAACATTTCTGGTATATGAAAAACGTTTTTCAATGGCAAAAATCAATGAATATTGTAAATGCACAAACAGTAATATCTCCACATTGCAAGGTGCAATTCTGAAATTTTTTGCTTTTTCCTGCTAATCCTAGCATGATAAAGAAGATTCAAAGAGAGTGAGATGCCAGCTCCTTTCATTCAGTCAGTAGCTTCAAACATTTCTGGAGGTTTTTCAATGGCAAAAATCAATGAATATTGTAAATGCACAAACAGTAATATCTCCACATTGCAAGGTGCAATTCTGAAATTTTTTGCTTTTTCCTGTTAATCCTAGCATGATAAAGAAGATTCAAAGAGAGTGAGATGCCAGCTCCTTTCATTCAGTCAGTAGCTTCAAACATTTCTGGACGTTTTTCAATGGCAAAAATCAATGAATATTGTAAATGCACAAACAGTAATATCTCCACATTGCAAGGTGCAATTCTGAAATTTTTTGCTTTTTCCTGTTAATCCTAGCATGATAAAGAAGATTCAAAGAGAGTGAGATGCCAGCTCCTTTCATTCAGTCAGTAGCTTCAAACATTTCTGGACGTTTTTCAATGGCAAAAATCAATGAATATTGTAAATGCACAAACATTAATATCTCCACATTGCAAGGTGCAATTCTGAAATTTTTTGCTTTTTCCTGCTAATCCTAGCATGATAAAGAAGATTCAAAGAGAGTGAGATGCCAGCTCCTTTCATTCAGTCAGTAGCTTCAAACATTTCTGGACGTTTTTCAATGGCAAAAATCAATGAATATTGTAAATGCACAAACAGTAATATCTCCACATTGCAAGGTGCAATTCTGAAATTTTTTGCTTTTTCCTGTTAATCCTAGCATGATAAAGAAGATTCAAAGAGAGTGAGATGCCAGCTCCTTTCATTCAGTCAGTAGCTTCAAACATTTCTGGTATATGAAAAACATGTTTTTCAATGGCAAAAATCAATGAATATTGTAAATGCACAAACAGTAATATCTCCACATTGCAAGGTGCAATTCTGAAATTTTTTTGCTTTTTCCTGCTAATCCTAGCATGATAAAGAAGATTCAAAGAGAGTGAGATACCAGCTCCTTTCATTCAGTCAGTAGCTTCAAACATTTCTGGTATATGAAAAACATGTTTTTCAATGGCAAAAATCAATGAATATTGTAAATGCACAAACAGTAATATCTCCACATTGCAAGGTGCAATTCTGAAATTTTTTGCTTTTTCCTGCTGATCCTAGCATGATAAAGAAGATTCAAAGAGAGTGAGATGCCAGCTCCTTTCATTCAGTCAGTAGCTTCAAACATTTCTGGTATATGAAAAACATGTTTTTCAATGGCAAAAATCAATGAATATTGTAAATGCACAAACAGTAATATCTCCACATTGCAAGGTGCAATTCTGAAATTTTTTGCTTTTTCCTGCTAATCCTAGCATGATAAAGAAGATTCAAAGAGAGTGAGATGCCAGCTCCTTTCATTCAGTCAGTAGCTTCAAACATTTCTGGTATATGAAAAACATGTTTTTCAATGGCAAAAATCAATGAATATTGTAAATGCACAAACAGTAATATCTCCACATTGCAAGGTGCAATTCTGAAATTTTTTGCTTTTTCCTGCTAATCCTAGCATGATAAAGAAGATTCAAAGAGAGTGAGATGCCAGCTCCTTTCATTCAGTCAGTAGCTTCAAACATTTCTGGTATATGAAAAACGTTTTTCAATGGCAAAAATCAATGAATATTGTAAATGCACAAACAGTAATATGTCCACATTGCAAGGTGCAATTCTGAAATTTTTTGCTTTTTCCTGCTAATCCTAGCATGATAAAGAAGATTCAAAGAGAGTGAGATGCCAGCTCCTTTCATTCAGTCAGTAGCTTCAAACATTTCTGGACGTTTTTCAATGGCAAAAATCAATGAATATTGTAAATGCACAAACAGTAATATCTCCACATTGCAAGGTGCAATTCTGAAATTTTTTGCTTTTTCCTGTTAATCCTAGCATGATAAAGAAGATTCAAAGAGAGTGAGATGCCAGCTACTTTCATTCAGTCAGTAGCTTCAAACATTTCTGGACGTTTTTCAATGGCAAAAATCAATGAATATTGTAAATGCACAAACATTAATATCTCCACATTGCAAGGTGCAATTCTGAAATTTTTTGCTTTTTCCTGCTAATCCTAGCATGATAAAGAAGATTCAAAGAGAGTGAGATGCCAGCTCCTTTCATTCAGTCAGCAGCTTCAAACATTTCTTGACGTTTTTCAATGGCAAAAATCAATGAATATTGTAAATGCACAAACAGTAATATCTCCACATTGCAAGGTGCAATTCTGAAATTTTTTGCTTTTTCCTGTTAATCCTAGCATGATAAAGAAGATTCAAAGAGAGTGAGATGCCAGCTCCTTTCATTCAGTCAGTAGCTTCAAACATTTCTGGTATATGAAAAACATATTTTTCAATGGCAAAAATCAATGAATATTGTAAATGCACAAACAGTAATATCTCCACATTGCAAGGTGCAATTCTGAAATTTTTTTGCTTTTTCCTGCTAATCCTAGCATGATAAAGAAGATTCAAAGAGAGTGAGATACCAGCTCCTTTCATTCAGTCAGTAGCTTCAAACATTTCTGGTATATGAAAAACATGTTTTTCAATGGCAAAAATCAATGAATATTGTAAATGCACAAACAGTAATATCTCCACATTGCAAGGTGCAATTCTGAAATTTTTTGCTTTTTCCTGCTAATCCTAGCATGATAAAGAAGATTCAAAGAGAGTGAGATGCCAGCTCCTTTCATTCAGTCAGTAGCTTCAAACATTTCTGGTATATGAAAAACATGTTTTTCAATGGCAAAAATCAATGAATATTGTAAATGCACAAACAGTAATATCTCCACATTGCAAGGTGCAATTCTGAAATTTATTGCTTTTTCCTGCTAATCCTAGCATGATAAAGAAGATTCAAAGAGAGTGAGATGCCAGCTCCTTTCATTCAGTCAGTAGCTTCAAACATTTCTGGTATATGAAAAACGTTTTTCAATGGCAAAAATCAATGAATATTGTAAATGCACAAACAGTAATATCTCCACATTGCAAGGTGCAATTCTGAAATTTTTTGCTTTTTCCTGCTAATCCTAGCATGATAAAGAAGATTCAAAGAGAGTGAGATGCCAGCTCCTTTCATTCAGTCAGTAGCTTCAAACATTTCTGGATGTTTTTCAATGGCAAAAATCAATGAATATTGTAAATGCACAAACAGTAATATCTCCACATTGCAAGGTGCAATTCTGAAATTTTTTGCTTTTTCCTGCTAATCCTAGCAGGATAAAGAAGATTCAAAGAGAGTGAGATGCCAGCTCCTTTCATTCAGTCAGTAGCTTCAAACATTTCTGGTATATGAAAAACATGTTTTTCAATGGCAAAAATCAATGAATATTGTAAATGCACAAACAGTAATATCTCCACATTGCAAGGTGCAATTCTGAAATTTTTTGCTTTTTCCTGCTAATCCTAGCATGATAAAGAAGATTCAAAGAGAGTGAGATGCCAGCTCCTTTCATTCAGTCAGTAGCTTCAAACATTTCTGGTATATGAAAAACATGTTTTTCAATGGCAAAAATCAATGAATATTGTAAATGCACAAACAGTAATATCTCCACATTGCAAGGTGCAATTCTGAAATTTTTTGCTTTTTCCTGCTAATCCTAGCATGATAAAGAAGATTCAAAGAGAGTGAGATGCCAGCTCCTTTCATTCAGTCAGTAGCTTCAAACATTTCTGGACGTTTTTCAATGGCAAAAATCAATGAATATTGTAAATGCACAAACAGTAATATCTCCACATTGCAAGGTGTAATTCTGAAATTTTTTGCTTTTTCCTGCTAATCCTAGCATGATAAAGAAGATTCAAAGAGAGTGAGATGCCAGCTCCTTTCATTCAGTCAGTAGCTTCAAACATTTCTGGTATATGAATAACATGATGTTTTTCAATGGCAAAAATCAATGAATATTGTAAATGCACAAACAGTAATATCTCCACATTGCAAGGTGCAATTCTGAAATTTTTTGCTTTTTCCTGCTAATCCTAGCATGATAAAGAAGATTCAAAGAGAGTGAGATGCCAGCTCCTTTCATTCAGTCAGTAGCTTCAAACATTTCTGGACGTTTTTCAATGGCAAAAATCAATGAATATTGTAAATGCACAAACAGTAATATCTCCACATTGCAAGGTGCAATTCTGAAATTTTTTGCTTTTTCCTGCTAATCCTAGCATGATAAAGAAGATTCAGAGAGTGAGATGCCAGCTCCTTTCATTCAGTCAGTAGCTTCAAACATTCCTGGTATATGAAAAACGTTTTTCAATGGCAAAAATCAATGAATATTGTAAATGCACAAACAGTAATATCTCCACATTGCAAGGTGCAATTCTGAAATTTTTTGCTTTTTCCTGCTAATCCTAGCATGATAAAGAAGATTCAGAGAGTGAGATGCCAGCTCCTTTCATTCAGTCAGTAGCTTCAAACATTTCTGGTATATGAAAAACATGTTTTTCAATGGCAAAAATCAATGAATATTGTAAATGCACAAACAGTAATATCTCCACATTGCAAGGTGCAATTCTGAAATTTTTTGCTTTTTCCTGCTAATCCTAGCATGATAAAGAAGATTCAAAGAGAGTGAGATGCCAGCTCCTTTCATTCAGTCAGTAGCTTCAAACATTTCTGGTATATGAAAAACATGTTTTTCAATGGCAAAAATCAATGAATATTGTAAATGTACAAACAGTAATATCTCCACATTGCAAGGTGCAATTCTGAAATTTTTTGCTTTTTCCTGCTAATCCTAGCAGGATAAAGAAGATTCAAAGAGAGTGAGATGCCAGCTCCTTTCATTCAGTCAGTAGCTTCAAACATTTCTGGTATATGAAAAACATGTTTTTCAATGGCAAAAATCAATGAATATTGTAAATGCACAAACAGTAATATTTCCACATTGCAAGGTGCAATTCTGAAATTTTTTGCTTTTTCCTGCTAATCCTAGCATGATAAAGAAGATTCAAAGAGAGTGAGATGCCAGCTGCTTTCATTCAGTCAGTAGCTTCAAACATTTCTGGACGTTTTTCAATGGCAAAAATCAATGAATATTGTAAATGCACAAACAGTAATATCTCCACATTGCAAGGTGCAATTCTGAAATTTTTTGCTTTTTCCTGTTAATCCTAGCATGATAAAGAAGATTCAAAGAGAGTGAGATGCCAGCTCCTTTCATTCAGTCAGTAGCTTCAAACATTTCTGGTATATGAATAACATGATGTTTTTCAATGGCAAAAATCAATGAATATTGTAAATGCACAAACAGTAATATCTCCACATTGCAAGGTGCAATTCTGAAATTTTTTGCTTTTTCCTGCTAATCCTAGCATGATAAAGAAGATTCAAAGAGAGTGAGATGCCAGCTCCTTTCATTCAGTCAGTAGCTTCAAACATTTCTGGACGTTTTTCAATGGCAAAAATCAATGAATATTGTAAATGCACAAACAGTAATATCTCCACATTGCAAGGTGCAATTCTGAAATTTTTTGCTTTTTCCTGCTAATCCTAGCATGATAAAGAAGATTCAGAGAGTGAGATGCCAGCTCCTTTCATTCAGTCAGTAGCTTCAAACATTCCTGGTATATGAAAAACGTTTTTCAATGGCAAAAATCAATGAATATTGTAAATGCACAAACAGTAATATCTCCACATTGCAAGGTGCAATTCTGAAATTTTTTGCTTTTTCCTGCTAATCCTAGCATGATAAAGAAGATTCAGAGAGTGAGATGCCAGCTCCTTTCATTCAGTCAGTAGCTTCAAACATTTCTGGTATATGAAAAACATGTTTTTCAATGGCAAAAATCAATGAATATTGTAAATGCACAAACAGTAATATCTCCACATTGCAAGGTGCAATTCTGAAATTTTTTGCTTTTTCCTGCTAATCCTAGCATGATAAAGAAGATTCAAAGAGAGTGAGATGCCAGCTCCTTTCATTCAGTCAGTAGCTTCAAACATTTCTGGACGTTTTTCAATGGCAAAAATCAATGAATATTGTAAATGCACAAACAGTAATATCTCCACATTGCAAGGTGCAATTCTGAAATTTTTTGCTTTTTCCTGTTAATCCTAGCATGATAAAGAAGATTCAAAGAGAGTGAGATGCCAGCTACTTTCATTCAGTCAGTAGCTTCAAACATTTCTGGACGTTTTTCAATGGCAAAAATCAATGAATATTGTAAATGCACAAACATTAATATCTCCACATTGCAAGGTGCAATTCTGAAATTTTTTGCTTTTTCCTGCTAATCCTAGCATGATAAAGAAGATTCAAAGAGAGTGAGATGCCAGCTCCTTTCATTCAGTCAGCAGCTTCAAACATTTCTTGACGTTTTTCAATGGCAAAAATCAATGAATATTGTAAATGCACAAACAGTAATATCTCCACATTGCAAGGTGCAATTCTGAAATTTTTTGCTTTTTCCTGTTAATCCTAGCATGATAAAGAAGATTCAAAGAGAGTGAGATGCCAGCTCCTTTCATTCAGTCAGTAGCTTCAAACATTTCTGGTATATGAAAAACATATTTTTCAATGGCAAAAATCAATGAATATTGTAAATGCACAAACAGTAATATCTCCACATTGCAAGGTGCAATTCTGAAATTTTTTTGCTTTTTCCTGCTAATCCTAGCATGATAAAGAAGATTCAAAGAGAGTGAGATACCAGCTCCTTTCATTCAGTCAGTAGCTTCAAACATTTCTGGTATATGAAAAACATGTTTTTCAATGGCAAAAATCAATGAATATTGTAAATGCACAAACATTAATATCTCCACATTGCAAGGTGCAATTCTGAAATTTTTTGCTTTTTCCTGCTAATCCTAGCATGATAAAGAAGATTCAAAGAGAGTGAGATGCCAGCTCCTTTCATTCAGTCAGCAGCTTCAAACATTTCTTGACGTTTTTCAATGGCAAAAATCAATGAATATTGTAAATGCACAAACAGTAATATCTCCACATTGCAAGGTGCAATTCTGAAATTTTTTGCTTTTTCCTGTTAATCCTAGCATGATAAAGAAGATTCAAAGAGAGTGAGATGCCAGCTCCTTTCATTCAGTCAGTAGCTTCAAACATTTCTGGTATATGAAAAACATATTTTTCAATGGCAAAAATCAATGAATATTGTAAATGCACAAACAGTAATATCTCCACATTGCAAGGTGCAATTCTGAAATTTTTTTGCTTTTTCCTGCTAATCCTAGCATGATAAAGAAGATTCAAAGAGAGTGAGATACCAGCTCCTTTCATTCAGTCAGTAGCTTCAAACATTTCTGGTATATGAAAAACATGTTTTTCAATGGCAAAAATCAATGAATATTGTAAATGCACAAACAGTAATATCTCCACATTGCAAGGTGCAATTCTGAAATTTATTGCTTTTTCCTGCTAATCCTAGCATGATAAAGAAGATTCAAAGAGAGTGAGATGCCAGCTCCTTTCATTCAGTCAGTAGCTTCAAACATTTCTGGTATATGAAAAACGTTTTTCAATGGCAAAAATCAATGAATATTGTAAATGCACAAACAGTAATATCTCCACATTGCAAGGTGCAATTCTGAAATTTTTTGCTTTTTCCTGCTAATCCTAGCAGGATAAAGAAGATTCAAAGAGAGTGAGATGCCAGCTCCTTTCATTCAGTCAGTAGCTTCAAACATTTCTGGTATATGAAAAACATGTTTTTCAATGGCAAAAATCAATGAATATTGTAAATGCACAAACAGTAATATCTCCACATTGCAAGGTGCAATTCTGAAATTTTTTGCTTTTTCCTGCTAATCCTAGCATGATAAAGAAGATTCAAAGAGAGTGAGATGCCAGCTCCTTTCATTCAGTCAGTAGCTTCAAACATTTCTGGTATATGAAAAACATGTTTTTCAATGGCAAAAATCAATGAATATTGTAAATGCACAAACAGTAATATCTCCACATTGCAAGGTGCAATTCTGAAATTTTTTGCTTTTTCCTGCTAATCCTAGCATGATAAAGAAGATTCAAAGAGAGTGAGATGCCAGCTCCTTTCATTCAGTCAGTAGCTTCAAACATTTCTGGACGTTTTTCAATGGCAAAAATCAATGAATATTGTAAATGCACAAACAGTAATATCTCCACATTGCAAGGTGTAATTCTGAAATTTTTTGCTTTTTCCTGCTAATCCTAGCATGATAAAGAAGATTCAAAGAGAGTGAGATGCCAGCTCCTTTCATTCAGTCAGTAGCTTCAAACATTTCTGGTATATGAATAACATGATGTTTTTCAATGGCAAAAATCAATGAATATTGTAAATGCACAAACAGTAATATCTCCACATTGCAAGGTGCAATTCTGAAATTTTTTGCTTTTTCCTGCTAATCCTAGCATGATAAAGAAGATTCAAAGAGAGTGAGATGCCAGCTCCTTTCATTCAGTCAGTAGCTTCAAACATTTCTGGACGTTTTTCAATGGCAAAAATCAATGAATATTGTAAATGCACAAACAGTAATATCTCCACATTGCAAGGTGCAATTCTGAAATTTTTTGCTTTTTCCTGCTAATCCTAGCATGATAAAGAAGATTCAGAGAGTGAGATGCCAGCTCCTTTCATTCAGTCAGTAGCTTCAAACATTCCTGGTATATGAAAAACGTTTTTCAATGGCAAAAATCAATGAATATTGTAAATGCACAAACAGTAATATCTCCACATTGCAAGGTGCAATTCTGAAATTTTTTGCTTTTTCCTGCTAATCCTAGCATGATAAAGAAGATTCAGAGAGTGAGATGCCAGCTCCTTTCATTCAGTCAATAGCTTCAAACATTTCTGGTATATGAAAAACATGTTTTTCAATGGCAAAAATCAATGAATATTGTAAATGCACAAACAGTAATATCTCCACATTGCAAGGTGCAATTCTGAAATTTTTTGCTTTTTCCTGCTAATCCTAGCAGGATAAAGAAGATTCAAAGAGAGTGAGATGCCAGCTCCTTTCATTCAGTCAGTAGCTTCAAACATTTCTGGTATATGAAAAACATGTTTTTCAATGGCAAAAATCAATGAATATTGTAAATGCACAAACAGTAATATCTCCACATTGCAAGGTGCAATTCTGAAATTTTTTGCTTTTTCCTGCTAATCCTAGCATGATAAAGAAGATTCAAAGAGAGTGAGATGCCAGCTCCTTTCATTCAGTCAGTAGCTTCAAACATTTCTGGTATATGAAAAACATGTTTTTCAATGGCAAAAATCAATGAATATTGTAAATGCACAAACAGTAATATCTCCACATTGCAAGGTGCAATTCTGAAATTTTTTGCTTTTTCCTGCTAATCCTAGCATGATAAAGAAGATTCAAAGAGAGTGAGATGCCAGCTCCTTTCATTCAGTCAGTAGCTTCAAACATTTCTGGACGTTTTTCAATGGCAAAAATCAATGAATATTGTAAATGCACAAACAGTAATATCTCCACATTGCAAGGTGTAATTCTGAAATTTTTTGCTTTTTCCTGCTAATCCTAGCATGATAAAGAAGATTCAAAGAGAGTGAGATGCCAGCTCCTTTCATTCAGTCAGTAGCTTCAAACATTTCTGGTATATGAATAACATGATGTTTTTCAATGGCAAAAATCAATGAATATTGTAAATGCACAAACAGTAATATCTCCACATTGCAAGGTGCAATTCTGAAATTTTTTGCTTTTTCCTGCTAATCCTAGCATGATAAAGAAGATTCAAAGAGAGTGAGATGCCAGCTCCTTTCATTCAGTCAGTAGCTTCAAACATTTCTGGACGTTTTTCAATGGCAAAAATCAATGAATATTGTAAATGCACAAACAGTAATATCTCCACATTGCAAGGTGCAATTCTGAAATTTTTTGCTTTTTCCTGCTAATCCTAGCATGATAAAGAAGATTCAGAGAGTGAGATGCCAGCTCCTTTCATTCAGTCAGTAGCTTCAAACATTCCTGGTATATGAAAAACGTTTTTCAATGGCAAAAATCAATGAATATTGTAAATGCACAAACAGTAATATCTCCACATTGCAAGGTGCAATTCTGAAATTTTTTGCTTTTTCCTGCTAATCCTAGCATGATAAAGAAGATTCAGAGAGTGAGATGCCAGCTCCTTTCATTCAGTCAATAGCTTCAAACATTTCTGGTATATGAAAAACATGTTTTTCAATGGCAAAAATCAATGAATATTGTAAATGCACAAACAGTAATATCTCCACATTGCAAGGTGCAATTCTGAAATTTTTTGCTTTTTCCTGCTAATCCTAGCATGATAAAGAAGATTCAAAGAGAGTGAGATGCCAGCTCCTTTCATTCAGTCAGTAGCTTCAAACATTTCTGGACGTTTTTCAATGGCAAAAATAAATGAATATTGTAAATGCACAAACAGTAATATCTCCACATTGCAAGGTGCAATTCTGAAATTTTTTGCTTTTTCCTGCTAATCCTAGCATGATAAAGAAGATTCAAAGAGAGTGAGATGCCAGCTCCTTTCATTCAGTCAGTAGCTTCAAACATTTCTGGATGTTTTTCAATGGCAAAAATCAATGAATATTGTAAATGCACAAACAGTAATATCTCCACATTGCAAGGTGCAATTCTGAAATTTTTTGCTTTTTCCTGCTAATCCTAGCAGGATAAAGAAGATTCAAAGAGAATGAGATGCCAGCTCCTTTCATTCAGTCAGTAGCTTCAAACATTCCTGGTATATGAAAAACATGTTTTTCAATGGCAAAAATCAATGAATATTGTAAATGCACAAACTAATATCTCCACATTGCAAGGTGCAATTCTGAAATTTTTTGCTTTTTCCTGCTAATCCTAGAATGATAAAGAAGATTCAAAGAGAGTGAGATGCCAGCTCCTTTCATTCAGTCAGTAGCTTCAAACATTTCTGGTATATGAAAAACATGTTTTTCAATGGCAAAAATCAATGAATATTGTAAATGCACAAACAGTAATATCTCCACATTGCAAGGTGCAATTCTGAAATGTTTTGCTTTTTCCTGCTAATCCTAGCATGATAAAGAAGATTCAAAGAGAGTGAGATGCCAGCTCCTTTCATTCAGTCAGTAGCTTCAAACATTTCTGGAGGTTTTTCAATGGCAAAAATCAATGAATATTGTAAATGCACAAACAGTAATATCTCCACATTGCAAGGTGCAATTCTGAAATTTTTTGCTTTTTCCTGTTAATCCTAGCATGATAAAGAAGATTCAAAGAGAGTGAGATGCCAGCTCCTTTCATTCAGTCAGTAGCTTCAAACATTTCTGGAGGTTTTTCAATGGCAAAAATCAATGAATATTGTAAATGCACAAACAGTAATATCTCCACATTGCAAGGTGCAATTCTGAAATTTTTTGCTTTTTCCTGCTAATCCTAGCATGATAAAGAAGATTCAAAGAGAATGAGATGCCAGCTCCTTTCATTCAGTCAGTAGCTTCAAACATTCCTGGTATATGAAAAACATGTTTTTCAATGGCAAAAATCAATGAATATTGTAAATGCACAAACTAATATCTCCACATTGCAAGGTGCAATTCTGAAATTTTTTGCTTTTTCCTGCTAATCCTAGCAGGATAAAGAAGATTCAAAGAGAGTGAGATGCCAGCTCCTTTCATTCAGTCAGTAGCTTCAAACATTTCTGGTATATGAAAAACGTTTTTCAATGGCAAAAATCAATGAATATTGTAAATGCACAAACAGTAATATCTCCACATTGCAAGGTGCAATTCTGAAATTTTTTGCTTTTTCCTGCTAATCCTAGCATGATAAAGAAGATTCAAAGAGAGTGAGATGCCAGCTCCTTTCATTCAGTCAGTAGCTTCAAACATTTCTGGAGGTTTTTCAATGGCAAAAATCAATGAATATTGTAAATGCACAAACAGTAATATCTCCACATTGCAAGGTGCAATTCTGAAATTTTTTGCTTTTTCCTGTTAATCCTAGCATGATAAAGAAGATTCAAAGAGAGTGAGATGCCAGCTCCTTTCATTCAGTCAGTAGCTTCAAACATTTCTGGACGTTTTTCAATGGCAAAAATCAATGAATATTGTAAATGCACAAACAGTAATATCTCCACATTGCAAGGTGCAATTCTGAAATTTTTTGCTTTTTCCTGTTAATCCTAGCATGATAAAGAAGATTCAAAGAGAGTGAGATGCCAGCTCCTTTCATTCAGTCAGTAGCTTCAAACATTTCTGGACGTTTTTCAATGGCAAAAATCAATGAATATTGTAAATGCACAAACATTAATATCTCCACATTGCAAGGTGCAATTCTGAAATTTTTTGCTTTTTCCTGCTAATCCTAGCATGATAAAGAAGATTCAAAGAGAGTGAGATGCCAGCTCCTTTCATTCAGTCAGTAGCTTCAAACATTTCTGGACGTTTTTCAATGGCAAAAATCAATGAATATTGTAAATGCACAAACAGTAATATCTCCACATTGCAAGGTGCAATTCTGAAATTTTTTGCTTTTTCCTGTTAATCCTAGCATGATAAAGAAGATTCAAAGAGAGTGAGATGCCAGCTCCTTTCATTCAGTCAGTAGCTTCAAACATTTCTGGTATATGAAAAACATGTTTTTCAATGGCAAAAATCAATGAATATTGTAAATGCACAAACAGTAATATCTCCACATTGCAAGGTGCAATTCTGAAATTTTTTTGCTTTTTCCTGCTAATCCTAGCATGATAAAGAAGATTCAAAGAGAGTGAGATACCAGCTCCTTTCATTCAGTCAGTAGCTTCAAACATTTCTGGTATATGAAAAACATGTTTTTCAATGGCAAAAATCAATGAATATTGTAAATGCACAAACAGTAATATCTCCACATTGCAAGGTGCAATTCTGAAATTTTTTGCTTTTTCCTGCTGATCCTAGCATGATAAAGAAGATTCAAAGAGAGTGAGATGCCAGCTCCTTTCATTCAGTCAGTAGCTTCAAACATTTCTGGTATATGAAAAACATGTTTTTCAATGGCAAAAATCAATGAATATTGTAAATGCACAAACAGTAATATCTCCACATTGCAAGGTGCAATTCTGAAATTTTTTGCTTTTTCCTGCTAATCCTAGCATGATAAAGAAGATTCAAAGAGAGTGAGATGCCAGCTCCTTTCATTCAGTCAGTAGCTTCAAACATTTCTGGTATATGAAAAACATGTTTTTCAATGGCAAAAATCAATGAATATTGTAAATGCACAAACAGTAATATCTCCACATTGCAAGGTGCAATTCTGAAATTTTTTGCTTTTTCCTGCTAATCCTAGCATGATAAAGAAGATTCAAAGAGAGTGAGATGCCAGCTCCTTTCATTCAGTCAGTAGCTTCAAACATTTCTGGTATATGAAAAACGTTTTTCAATGGCAAAAATCAATGAATATTGTAAATGCACAAACAGTAATATGTCCACATTGCAAGGTGCAATTCTGAAATTTTTTGCTTTTTCCTGCTAATCCTAGCATGATAAAGAAGATTCAAAGAGAGTGAGATGCCAGCTCCTTTCATTCAGTCAGTAGCTTCAAACATTTCTGGACGTTTTTCAATGGCAAAAATCAATGAATATTGTAAATGCACAAACAGTAATATCTCCACATTGCAAGGTGCAATTCTGAAATTTTTTGCTTTTTCCTGTTAATCCTAGCATGATAAAGAAGATTCAAAGAGAGTGAGATGCCAGCTACTTTCATTCAGTCAGTAGCTTCAAACATTTCTGGACGTTTTTCAATGGCAAAAATCAATGAATATTGTAAATGCACAAACATTAATATCTCCACATTGCAAGGTGCAATTCTGAAATTTTTTGCTTTTTCCTGCTAATCCTAGCATGATAAAGAAGATTCAAAGAGAGTGAGATGCCAGCTCCTTTCATTCAGTCAGCAGCTTCAAACATTTCTTGACGTTTTTCAATGGCAAAAATCAATGAATATTGTAAATGCACAAACAGTAATATCTCCACATTGCAAGGTGCAATTCTGAAATTTTTTGCTTTTTCCTGTTAATCCTAGCATGATAAAGAAGATTCAAAGAGAGTGAGATGCCAGCTCCTTTCATTCAGTCAGTAGCTTCAAACATTTCTGGTATATGAAAAACATATTTTTCAATGGCAAAAATCAATGAATATTGTAAATGCACAAACAGTAATATCTCCACATTGCAAGGTGCAATTCTGAAATTTTTTTGCTTTTTCCTGCTAATCCTAGCATGATAAAGAAGATTCAAAGAGAGTGAGATACCAGCTCCTTTCATTCAGTCAGTAGCTTCAAACATTTCTGGTATATGAAAAACATGTTTTTCAATGGCAAAAATCAATGAATATTGTAAATGCACAAACAGTAATATCTCCACATTGCAAGGTGCAATTCTGAAATTTTTTGCTTTTTCCTGCTAATCCTAGCATGATAAAGAAGATTCAAAGAGAGTGAGATGCCAGCTCCTTTCATTCAGTCAGTAGCTTCAAACATTTCTGGTATATGAAAAACATGTTTTTCAATGGCAAAAATCAATGAATATTGTAAATGCACAAACAGTAATATCTCCACATTGCAAGGTGCAATTCTGAAATTTATTGCTTTTTCCTGCTAATCCTAGCATGATAAAGAAGATTCAAAGAGAGTGAGATGCCAGCTCCTTTCATTCAGTCAGTAGCTTCAAACATTTCTGGTATATGAAAAACGTTTTTCAATGGCAAAAATCAATGAATATTGTAAATGCACAAACAGTAATATCTCCACATTGCAAGGTGCAATTCTGAAATTTTTTGCTTTTTCCTGCTAATCCTAGCATGATAAAGAAGATTCAAAGAGAGTGAGATGCCAGCTCCTTTCATTCAGTCAGTAGCTTCAAACATTTCTGGATGTTTTTCAATGGCAAAAATCAATGAATATTGTAAATGCACAAACAGTAATATCTCCACATTGCAAGGTGCAATTCTGAAATTTTTTGCTTTTTCCTGCTAATCCTAGCAGGATAAAGAAGATTCAAAGAGAGTGAGATGCCAGCTCCTTTCATTCAGTCAGTAGCTTCAAACATTTCTGGTATATGAAAAACATGTTTTTCAATGGCAAAAATCAATGAATATTGTAAATGCACAAACAGTAATATCTCCACATTGCAAGGTGCAATTCTGAAATTTTTTGCTTTTTCCTGCTAATCCTAGCATGATAAAGAAGATTCAAAGAGAGTGAGATGCCAGCTCCTTTCATTCAGTCAGTAGCTTCAAACATTTCTGGTATATGAAAAACATGTTTTTCAATGGCAAAAATCAATGAATATTGTAAATGCACAAACAGTAATATCTCCACATTGCAAGGTGCAATTCTGAAATTTTTTGCTTTTTCCTGCTAATCCTAGCATGATAAAGAAGATTCAAAGAGAGTGAGATGCCAGCTCCTTTCATTCAGTCAGTAGCTTCAAACATTTCTGGACGTTTTTCAATGGCAAAAATCAATGAATATTGTAAATGCACAAACAGTAATATCTCCACATTGCAAGGTGTAATTCTGAAATTTTTTGCTTTTTCCTGCTAATCCTAGCATGATAAAGAAGATTCAAAGAGAGTGAGATGCCAGCTCCTTTCATTCAGTCAGTAGCTTCAAACATTTCTGGTATATGAATAACATGATGTTTTTCAATGGCAAAAATCAATGAATATTGTAAATGCACAAACAGTAATATCTCCACATTGCAAGGTGCAATTCTGAAATTTTTTGCTTTTTCCTGCTAATCCTAGCATGATAAAGAAGATTCAAAGAGAGTGAGATGCCAGCTCCTTTCATTCAGTCAGTAGCTTCAAACATTTCTGGACGTTTTTCAATGGCAAAAATCAATGAATATTGTAAATGCACAAACAGTAATATCTCCACATTGCAAGGTGCAATTCTGAAATTTTTTGCTTTTTCCTGCTAATCCTAGCATGATAAAGAAGATTCAGAGAGTGAGATGCCAGCTCCTTTCATTCAGTCAGTAGCTTCAAACATTCCTGGTATATGAAAAACGTTTTTCAATGGCAAAAATCAATGAATATTGTAAATGCACAAACAGTAATATCTCCACATTGCAAGGTGCAATTCTGAAATTTTTTGCTTTTTCCTGCTAATCCTAGCATGATAAAGAAGATTCAGAGAGTGAGATGCCAGCTCCTTTCATTCAGTCAGTAGCTTCAAACATTTCTGGTATATGAAAAACATGTTTTTCAATGGCAAAAATCAATGAATATTGTAAATGCACAAACAGTAATATCTCCACATTGCAAGGTGCAATTCTGAAATTTTTTGCTTTTTCCTGCTAATCCTAGCATGATAAAGAAGATTCAAAGAGAGTGAGATGCCAGCTCCTTTCATTCAGTCAGTAGCTTCAAACATTTCTGGTATATGAAAAACATGTTTTTCAATGGCAAAAATCAATGAATATTGTAAATGTACAAACAGTAATATCTCCACATTGCAAGGTGCAATTCTGAAATTTTTTGCTTTTTCCTGCTAATCCTAGCAGGATAAAGAAGATTCAAAGAGAGTGAGATGCCAGCTCCTTTCATTCAGTCAGTAGCTTCAAACATTTCTGGTATATGAAAAACATGTTTTTCAATGGCAAAAATCAATGAATATTGTAAATGCACAAACAGTAATATTTCCACATTGCAAGGTGCAATTCTGAAATTTTTTGCTTTTTCCTGCTAATCCTAGCATGATAAAGAAGATTCAAAGAGAGTGAGATGCCAGCTGCTTTCATTCAGTCAGTAGCTTCAAACATTTCTGGACGTTTTTCAATGGCAAAAATCAATGAATATTGTAAATGCACAAACAGTAATATCTCCACATTGCAAGGTGCAATTCTGAAATTTTTTGCTTTTTCCTGTTAATCCTAGCATGATAAAGAAGATTCAAAGAGAGTGAGATGCCAGCTCCTTTCATTCAGTCAGTAGCTTCAAACATTTCTGGTATATGAATAACATGATGTTTTTCAATGGCAAAAATCAATGAATATTGTAAATGCACAAACAGTAATATCTCCACATTGCAAGGTGCAATTCTGAAATTTTTTGCTTTTTCCTGCTAATCCTAGCATGATAAAGAAGATTCAAAGAGAGTGAGATGCCAGCTCCTTTCATTCAGTCAGTAGCTTCAAACATTTCTGGACGTTTTTCAATGGCAAAAATCAATGAATATTGTAAATGCACAAACAGTAATATCTCCACATTGCAAGGTGCAATTCTGAAATTTTTTGCTTTTTCCTGCTAATCCTAGCATGATAAAGAAGATTCAGAGAGTGAGATGCCAGCTCCTTTCATTCAGTCAGTAGCTTCAAACATTCCTGGTATATGAAAAACGTTTTTCAATGGCAAAAATCAATGAATATTGTAAATGCACAAACAGTAATATCTCCACATTGCAAGGTGCAATTCTGAAATTTTTTGCTTTTTCCTGCTAATCCTAGCATGATAAAGAAGATTCAGAGAGTGAGATGCCAGCTCCTTTCATTCAGTCAGTAGCTTCAAACATTTCTGGTATATGAAAAACATGTTTTTCAATGGCAAAAATCAATGAATATTGTAAATGCACAAACAGTAATATCTCCACATTGCAAGGTGCAATTCTGAAATTTTTTGCTTTTTCCTGCTAATCCTAGCATGATAAAGAAGATTCAAAGAGAGTGAGATGCCAGCTCCTTTCATTCAGTCAGTAGCTTCAAACATTTCTGGACGTTTTTCAATGGCAAAAATCAATGAATATTGTAAATGCACAAACAGTAATATCTCCACATTGCAAGGTGCAATTCTGAAATTTTTTGCTTTTTCCTGTTAATCCTAGCATGATAAAGAAGATTCAAAGAGAGTGAGATGCCAGCTACTTTCATTCAGTCAGTAGCTTCAAACATTTCTGGACGTTTTTCAATGGCAAAAATCAATGAATATTGTAAATGCACAAACATTAATATCTCCACATTGCAAGGTGCAATTCTGAAATTTTTTGCTTTTTCCTGCTAATCCTAGCATGATAAAGAAGATTCAAAGAGAGTGAGATGCCAGCTCCTTTCATTCAGTCAGCAGCTTCAAACATTTCTTGACGTTTTTCAATGGCAAAAATCAATGAATATTGTAAATGCACAAACAGTAATATCTCCACATTGCAAGGTGCAATTCTGAAATTTTTTGCTTTTTCCTGTTAATCCTAGCATGATAAAGAAGATTCAAAGAGAGTGAGATGCCAGCTCCTTTCATTCAGTCAGTAGCTTCAAACATTTCTGGTATATGAAAAACATATTTTTCAATGGCAAAAATCAATGAATATTGTAAATGCACAAACAGTAATATCTCCACATTGCAAGGTGCAATTCTGAAATTTTTTTGCTTTTTCCTGCTAATCCTAGCATGATAAAGAAGATTCAAAGAGAGTGAGATACCAGCTCCTTTCATTCAGTCAGTAGCTTCAAACATTTCTGGTATATGAAAAACATGTTTTTCAATGGCAAAAATCAATGAATATTGTAAATGCACAAACATTAATATCTCCACATTGCAAGGTGCAATTCTGAAATTTTTTGCTTTTTCCTGCTAATCCTAGCATGATAAAGAAGATTCAAAGAGAGTGAGATGCCAGCTCCTTTCATTCAGTCAGCAGCTTCAAACATTTCTTGACGTTTTTCAATGGCAAAAATCAATGAATATTGTAAATGCACAAACAGTAATATCTCCACATTGCAAGGTGCAATTCTGAAATTTTTTGCTTTTTCCTGTTAATCCTAGCATGATAAAGAAGATTCAAAGAGAGTGAGATGCCAGCTCCTTTCATTCAGTCAGTAGCTTCAAACATTTCTGGTATATGAAAAACATATTTTTCAATGGCAAAAATCAATGAATATTGTAAATGCACAAACAGTAATATCTCCACATTGCAAGGTGCAATTCTGAAATTTTTTTGCTTTTTCCTGCTAATCCTAGCATGATAAAGAAGATTCAAAGAGAGTGAGATACCAGCTCCTTTCATTCAGTCAGTAGCTTCAAACATTTCTGGTATATGAAAAACATGTTTTTCAATGGCAAAAATCAATGAATATTGTAAATGCACAAACAGTAATATCTCCACATTGCAAGGTGCAATTCTGAAATTTATTGCTTTTTCCTGCTAATCCTAGCATGATAAAGAAGATTCAAAGAGAGTGAGATGCCAGCTCCTTTCATTCAGTCAGTAGCTTCAAACATTTCTGGTATATGAAAAACGTTTTTCAATGGCAAAAATCAATGAATATTGTAAATGCACAAACAGTAATATCTCCACATTGCAAGGTGCAATTCTGAAATTTTTTGCTTTTTCCTGCTAATCCTAGCAGGATAAAGAAGATTCAAAGAGAGTGAGATGCCAGCTCCTTTCATTCAGTCAGTAGCTTCAAACATTTCTGGTATATGAAAAACATGTTTTTCAATGGCAAAAATCAATGAATATTGTAAATGCACAAACAGTAATATCTCCACATTGCAAGGTGCAATTCTGAAATTTTTTGCTTTTTCCTGCTAATCCTAGCATGATAAAGAAGATTCAAAGAGAGTGAGATGCCAGCTCCTTTCATTCAGTCAGTAGCTTCAAACATTTCTGGTATATGAAAAACATGTTTTTCAATGGCAAAAATCAATGAATATTGTAAATGCACAAACAGTAATATCTCCACATTGCAAGGTGCAATTCTGAAATTTTTTGCTTTTTCCTGCTAATCCTAGCATGATAAAGAAGATTCAAAGAGAGTGAGATGCCAGCTCCTTTCATTCAGTCAGTAGCTTCAAACATTTCTGGACGTTTTTCAATGGCAAAAATCAATGAATATTGTAAATGCACAAACAGTAATATCTCCACATTGCAAGGTGTAATTCTGAAATTTTTTGCTTTTTCCTGCTAATCCTAGCATGATAAAGAAGATTCAAAGAGAGTGAGATGCCAGCTCCTTTCATTCAGTCAGTAGCTTCAAACATTTCTGGTATATGAATAACATGATGTTTTTCAATGGCAAAAATCAATGAATATTGTAAATGCACAAACAGTAATATCTCCACATTGCAAGGTGCAATTCTGAAATTTTTTGCTTTTTCCTGCTAATCCTAGCATGATAAAGAAGATTCAAAGAGAGTGAGATGCCAGCTCCTTTCATTCAGTCAGTAGCTTCAAACATTTCTGGACGTTTTTCAATGGCAAAAATCAATGAATATTGTAAATGCACAAACAGTAATATCTCCACATTGCAAGGTGCAATTCTGAAATTTTTTGCTTTTTCCTGCTAATCCTAGCATGATAAAGAAGATTCAGAGAGTGAGATGCCAGCTCCTTTCATTCAGTCAGTAGCTTCAAACATTCCTGGTATATGAAAAACGTTTTTCAATGGCAAAAATCAATGAATATTGTAAATGCACAAACAGTAATATCTCCACATTGCAAGGTGCAATTCTGAAATTTTTTGCTTTTTCCTGCTAATCCTAGCATGATAAAGAAGATTCAGAGAGTGAGATGCCAGCTCCTTTCATTCAGTCAATAGCTTCAAACATTTCTGGTATATGAAAAACATGTTTTTCAATGGCAAAAATCAATGAATATTGTAAATGCACAAACAGTAATATCTCCACATTGCAAGGTGCAATTCTGAAATTTTTTGCTTTTTCCTGCTAATCCTAGCATGATAAAGAAGATTCAAAGAGAGTGAGATGCCAGCTCCTTTCATTCAGTCAGTAGCTTCAAACATTTCTGGTATATGAAAAACATGTTTTTCAATGGCAAAAATCAATGAATATTGTAAATGTACAAACAGTAATATCTCCACATTGCAAGGTGCAATTCTGAAATTTTTTGCTTTTTCCTGCTAATCCTAGCAGGATAAAGAAGATTCAAAGAGAGTGAGATGCCAGCTCCTTTCATTCAGTCAGTAGCTTCAAACATTTCTGGTATATGAAAAACATGTTTTTCAATGGCAAAAATCAATGAATATTGTAAATGCACAAACAGTAATATTTCCACATTGCAAGGTGCAATTCTGAAATTTTTTGCTTTTTCCTGCTAATCCTAGCATGATAAAGAAGATTCAAAGAGAGTGAGATGCCAGCTGCTTTCATTCAGTCAGTAGCTTCAAACATTTCTGGACGTTTTTCAATGGCAAAAATCAATGAATATTGTAAATGCACAAACAGTAATATCTCCACATTGCAAGGTGCAATTCTGAAATTTTTTGCTTTTTCCTGTTAATCCTAGCATGATAAAGAAGATTCAAAGAGAGTGAGATGCCAGCTCCTTTCATTCAGTCAGTAGCTTCAAACATTTCTGGTATATGAATAACATGATGTTTTTCAATGGCAAAAATCAATGAATATTGTAAATGCACAAACAGTAATATCTCCACATTGCAAGGTGCAATTCTGAAATTTTTTGCTTTTTCCTGCTAATCCTAGCATGATAAAGAAGATTCAAAGAGAGTGAGATGCCAGCTCCTTTCATTCAGTCAGTAGCTTCAAACATTTCTGGACGTTTTTCAATGGCAAAAATCAATGAATATTGTAAATGCACAAACAGTAATATCTCCACATTGCAAGGTGCAATTCTGAAATTTTTTGCTTTTTCCTGCTAATCCTAGCATGATAAAGAAGATTCAGAGAGTGAGATGCCAGCTCCTTTCATTCAGTCAGTAGCTTCAAACATTCCTGGTATATGAAAAACGTTTTTCAATGGCAAAAATCAATGAATATTGTAAATGCACAAACAGTAATATCTCCACATTGCAAGGTGCAATTCTGAAATTTTTTGCTTTTTCCTGCTAATCCTAGCATGATAAAGAAGATTCAGAGAGTGAGATGCCAGCTCCTTTCATTCAGTCAGTAGCTTCAAACATTTCTGGTATATGAAAAACATGTTTTTCAATGGCAAAAATCAATGAATATTGTAAATGCACAAACAGTAATATCTCCACATTGCAAGGTGCAATTCTGAAATTTTTTGCTTTTTCCTGCTAATCCTAGCATGATAAAGAAGATTCAAAGAGAGTGAGATGCCAGCTCCTTTCATTCAGTCAGTAGCTTCAAACATTTCTGGTATATGAAAAACATGTTTTTCAATGGCAAAAATCAATGAATATTGTAAATGTACAAACAGTAATATCTCCACATTGCAAGGTGCAATTCTGAAATTTTTTGCTTTTTCCTGCTAATCCTAGCAGGATAAAGAAGATTCAGAGTGAGATGCCAGCTCCTTTCATTCAGTCAGTAGCTTCAAACATTTCTGGTATATGAAAAACATGTTTTTCAATGGCAAAAATCAATGAATATTGTAAATGCACAAACAGTAATATTTCCACATTGCAAGGTGCAATTCTGAAATTTTTTGCTTTTTCCTGCTAATCCTAGCATGATAAAGAAGATTCAAAGAGAGTGAGATGCCAGCTGCTTTCATTCAGTCAGTAGCTTCAAACATTTCTGGACGTTTTTCAATGGCAAAAATCAATGAATATTGTAAATGCACAAACAGTAATATCTCCACATTGCAAGGTGCAATTCTGAAATTTTTTGCTTTTTCCTGTTAATCCTAGCATGATAAAGAAGATTCAAAGAGAGTGAGATGCCAGCTCCTTTCATTCAGTCAGTAGCTTCAAACATTTCTGGTATATGAATAACATGATGTTTTTCAATGGCAAAAATCAATGAATATTGTAAATGCACAAACAGTAATATCTCCACATTGCAAGGTGCAATTCTGAAATTTTTTGCTTTTTCCTGCTAATCCTAGCATGATAAAGAAGATTCAAAGAGAGTGAGATGCCAGCTCCTTTCATTCAGTCAGTAGCTTCAAACATTTCTGGACGTTTTTCAATGGCAAAAATCAATGAATATTGTAAATGCACAAACAGTAATATCTCCACATTGCAAGGTGCAATTCTGAAATTTTTTGCTTTTTCCTGCTAATCCTAGCATGATAAAGAAGATTCAAAGAGAGTGAGATGCCAGCTCCTTTCATTCAGTCAGTAGCTTCAAACATTTCTGGATGTTTTTCAATGGCAAAAATCAATGAATATTGTAAATGCACAAACAGTAATATCTCCACATTGCAAGGTGCAATTCTGAAATTTTTTGCTTTTTCCTGCTAATCCTAGCAGGATAAAGAAGATTCAAAGAGAGTGAGATGCCAGCTCCTTTCATTCAGTCAGTAGCTTCAAACATTTCTGGTATATGAAAAACATGTTTTTCAATGGCAAAAATCAATGAATATTGTAAATGCACAAACAGTAATATCTCCACATTGCAAGGTGCAATTCTGAAATTTTTTGCTTTTTCCTGCTAATCCTAGCATGATAAAGAAGATTCAAAGAGAGTGAGATGCCAGCTCCTTTCATTCAGTCAGTAGCTTCAAACATTTCTGGTATATGAAAAACATGTTTTTCAATGGCAAAAATCAATGAATATTGTAAATGCACAAACAGTAATATCTCCACATTGCAAGGTGCAATTCTGAAATTTTTTGCTTTTTCCTGCTAATCCTAGCATGATAAAGAAGATTCAAAGAGAGTGAGATGCCAGCTCCTTTCATTCAGTCAGTAGCTTCAAACATTTCTGGTATATGAAAAACATGTTTTTCAATGGCAAAAATCAATGAATATTGTAAATGCACAAACAGTAATATTTCCACATTGCAAGGTGCAATTCTGAAATTTTTTGCTTTTTCCTGCTAATCCTAGCATGATAAAGAAGATTCAAAGAGAGTGAGATGCCAGCTGCTTTCATTCAGTCAGTAGCTTCAAACATTTCTGGACGTTTTTCAATGGCAAAAATCAATGAATATTGTAAATGCACAAACAGTAATATCTCCACATTGCAAGGTGCAATTCTGAAATTTTTTGCTTTTTCCTGTTAATCCTAGCATGATAAAGAAGATTCAAAGAGAGTGAGATGCCAGCTCCTTTCATTCAGTCAGTAGCTTCAAACATTTCTGGTATATGAATAACATGATGTTTTTCAATGGCAAAAATCAATGAATATTGTAAATGCACAAACAGTAATATCTCCACATTGCAAGGTGCAATTCTGAAATTTTTTGCTTTTTCCTGCTAATCCTAGCAGGATAAAGAAGATTCAAAGAGAGTGAGATGCCAGCTCCTTTCATTCAGTCAGTAGCTTCAAACATTTCTGGTATATGAAAAACATGTTTTTCAATGGCAAAAATCAATGAATATTGTAAATGCACAAACAGTAATATCTCCACATTGCAAGGTGCAATTCTGAAATTTTTTGCTTTTTCCTGCTAATCCTAGCATGATAAAGAAGATTCAAAGAGAGTGAGATGCCAGCTCCTTTCATTCAGTCAGTAGCTTCAAACATTTCTGGTATATGAAAAACATGTTTTTCAATGGCAAAAATCAATGAATATTGTAAATGCACAAACAGTAATATCTCCACATTGCAAGGTGCAATTCTGAAATTTTTTGCTTTTTCCTGCTAATCCTAGCATGATAAAGAAGATTCAAAGAGAGTGAGATGCCAGCTCCTTTCATTCAGTCAGTAGCTTCAAACATTTCTGGTATATGAAAAACATGTTTTTCAATGGCAAAAATCAATGAATATTGTAAATGCACAAACAGTAATATTTCCACATTGCAAGGTGCAATTCTGAAATTTTTTGCTTTTTCCTGCTAATCCTAGCATGATAAAGAAGATTCAAAGAGAGTGAGATGCCAGCTGCTTTCATTCAGTCAGTAGCTTCAAACATTTCTGGACGTTTTTCAATGGCAAAAATCAATGAATATTGTAAATGCACAAACAGTAATATCTCCACATTGCAAGGTGCAATTCTGAAATTTTTTGCTTTTTCCTGTTAATCCTAGCATGATAAAGAAGATTCAAAGAGAGTGAGATGCCAGCTCCTTTCATTCAGTCAGTAGCTTCAAACATTTCTGGTATATGAATAACATGATGTTTTTCAATGGCAAAAATCAATGAATATTGTAAATGCACAAACAGTAATATCTCCACATTGCAAGGTGCAATTCTGAAATTTTTTGCTTTTTCCTGCTAATCCTAGCATGATAAAGAAGATTCAAAGAGAGTGAGATGCCAGCTCCTTTCATTCAGTCAGTAGCTTCAAACATTTCTGGACGTTTTTCAATGGCAAAAATCAATGAATATTGTAAATGCACAAACAGTAATATCTCCACATTGCAAGGTGCAATTCTGAAATTTTTTGCTTTTTCCTGCTAATCCTAGCATGATAAAGAAGATTCAAAGAGAGTGAGATGCCAGCTCCTTTCATTCAGTCAGTAGCTTCAAACATTTCTGGATGTTTTTCAATGGCAAAAATCAATGAATATTGTAAATGCACAAACAGTAATATCTCCACATTGCAAGGTGCAATTCTGAAATTTTTTGCTTTTTCCTGCTAATCCTAGCAGGATAAAGAAGATTCAAAGAGAGTGAGATGCCAGCTCCTTTCATTCAGTCAGTAGCTTCAAACATTTCTGGTATATGAAAAACATGTTTTTCAATGGCAAAAATCAATGAATATTGTAAATGCACAAACAGTAATATCTCCACATTGCAAGGTGCAATTCTGAAATTTTTTGCTTTTTCCTGCTAATCCTAGCATGATAAAGAAGATTCAAAGAGAGTGAGATGCCAGCTCCTTTCATTCAGTCAGTAGCTTCAAACATTTCTGGTATATGAAAAACATGTTTTTCAATGGCAAAAATCAATGAATATTGTAAATGCACAAACAGTAATATCTCCACATTGCAAGGTGCAATTCTGAAATTTTTTGCTTTTTCCTGCTAATCCTAGCATGATAAAGAAGATTCAAAGAGAGTGAGATGCCAGCTCCTTTCATTCAGTCAGTAGCTTCAAACATTTCTGGTATATGAAAAACATGTTTTTCAATGGCAAAAATCAATGAATATTGTAAATGCACAAACAGTAATATCTCCACATTGCAAGGTGCAATTCTGAAATTTTTTGCTTTTTCCTTCTAATCCTAGCATGATAAAGAAGATTCAAAGAGAGTGAGATGCCAGCTCCTTTCATTCAGTCAGTAGCTTCAAACATTTCTGGTATATGAAAAACGTTTTTCAATGGCAAAAATCAATGAATATTGTAAATGCACAAACAGTAATATCTCCACATTGCAAGGTGCAATTCTGAAATTTTTTGCTTTTTCCTGCTAATCCTAGCATGATAAAGAAGATTCAAAGAGAGTTAGATGCCAGCTCCTTTCATTCAGTCAGTAGCTTCAAACATTTCTGGACGTTTTTCAATGGCAAAAATCAATGAATATTGTAAATGCACAAACAGTAATATCTCCACATTGCAAGGTGCAATTCTGAAATTTTTTGCTTTTTCCTGCTAATCCTAGCAGGATAAAGAAGATTCAAAGAGAGTGAGATGCCAGCTCCTTTCATTCAGTCAGTAGCTTCAAACATTCCTGGTATATGAAAAACATGTTTTTCAATGGCAAAAATCAATGAATATTGTAAATGCACAAACAGTAATATCTCCACATTGCAAGGTGCAATTCTGAAATTTTTTGCTTTTTCCTGCTAATCCTAGCATGATAAAGAAGATTCAAAGAGAGTGAGATGCCAGCTCCTTTCATTCAGTCAGTAGCTTCAAACATTTCTGGTATATGAAAAACATGTTTTTCAATGGCAAAAATCAATGAATATTGTAAATGCACAAACAGTAATATCTCCACATTGCAAGGTGCAATTCTGAAATTTTTTGCTTTTTCCTGCTAATCCTAGCAGGATAAAGAAGATTCAAAGAGAGTGAGATGCCAGCTCCTTTCATTCAGTCAGTAGCTTCAAACATTTCTGGTATATGAAAAACATGTTTTTCAATGGCAAAAATCAATGAATATTGTAAATGCACAAACAGTAATATTTCCACATTGCAAGGTGCAATTCTGAAATTTTTTGCTTTTTCCTGCTAATCCTAGCATGATAAAGAAGATTCAAAGAGAGTGAGATGCCAGCTCCTTTCATTCAGTCAGTAGCTTCAAACATTTCTGGTTTATGAAAAAAATGTTTTTCAATGGCAAAAATCAATGAATATTGTAAATGCACAAACAGTAATATTTCCACATTGCAAGGTGCAATTCTGAAATTTTTTGCTTTTTCCTGCTAATCCTAGCATGATAAAGAAGATTCAAAGAGAGTGAGATGCCAGCTCCTTTCATTCAGTCAGTAGCTTCAAACATTTCTGGCCGTTTTTCAATGGCAAAAATCAATGAATATTGTAAATGCACAAACAGTAATATCTCCACATTGCAAGGTGCAATTCTGAAATTTTTTGCTTTTTCCTGCTAATCCTAGCATGATAAAGAAGATTCAAAGAGAATGAGATGCCAGCTCCTTTCATTCAGTCAGTAGCTTCAAACATTCCTGGTATATGAAAAACATGTTTTTCAATGGCAAAAATCAATGAATATTGTAAATGCACAAACTAATATCTCCACATTGCAAGGTGCAATTCTGAAATTTTTTGCTTTTTCCTGCTAATCCTAGCAGGATAAAGAAGATTCAAAGAGAGTGAGATGCCAGCTCCTTTCATTCAGTCAGTAGCTTCAAACATTTCTGGACGTTTTTCAATGGCAAAAATCAATGAATATTGTAAATGCACAAACAGTAATATCTCCACATTGCAAGGTGCAATTCTGAAATTTTTTGCTTTTTCCTGCTAATCCTAGCATGATAAAGAAGATTCAAAGAGAGTGAGATGCCAGCTCCTTTCATTCAGTCAGTAGCTTCAAACATTTCTGGATGTTTTTCAATGGTAAAAATCAATGAATATTGTAAATGCACAAACAGTAATATCTCCACATTGCAAGGTGCAATTCTGAAATTTTTTGCTTTTTCCTGCTAATCCTAGCAGGATAAAGAAGATTCAAAGAGAGTGAGATGCCAGCTCCTTTCATTCAGTCAGTAGCTTCAAACATTTCTGGTATAATAAAAACATGTTTTTCAATGGCAAAAATCAATGAATATTGTAAATGCACAAACAGTAATATCTCCACATTGCAAGGTGCAATTCTGAAATTTTTTGCTTTTTCCTGCTAATCCTAGCATGATAAAGAAGATTCAAAGAGAGTGAGATGCCAGCTCCTTTCATTCAGTCAGTAGCTTCAAACATTTCTGGTATATGAAAAACATGTTTTTCAATGGCAAAAATCAATGAATATTGTAAATGCACAAACAGTAATATCTCCACATTGCAAGGTGCAATTCTGAAATTTTTTGCTTTTTCCTGCTAATCCTAGCATGATAAAGAAGATTCAAAGAGAGTGAGATGCCAGCTGCTTTCATTCAGTCAGTAGCTTCAAACATTTCTGGACGTTTTTCAATGGCAAAAATCAATGAATATTGTAAATGCACAAACAGTAATATCTCCACATTGCAAGGTGCAATTCTGAAATTTTTTGCTTTTTCCTGTTAATCCTAGCATGATAAAGAAGATTCAAAGAGAGTGAGATGCCAGCTCCTTTCATTCAGTCAGTAGCTTCAAACATTTCTGGTATATGAATAACATGATGTTTTTCAATGGCAAAAATCAATGAATATTGTAAATGCACAAACAGTAATATCTCCACATTGCAAGGTGCAATTCTGAAATTTTTTGCTTTTTCCTGCTAATCCTAGCATGATAAAGAAGATTCAAAGAGAGTGAGATGCCAGCTCCTTTCATTCAGTCAGTAGCTTCAAACATTTCTGGACGTTTTTCAATGGCAAAAATCAATGAATATTGTAAATGCACAAACAGTAATATCTCCACATTGCAAGGTGCAATTCTGAAATTTTTTGCTTTTTCCTGCTAATCCTAGCATGATAAAGAAGATTCAAAGAGAGTGAGATGCCAGCTCCTTTCATTCAGTCAGTAGCTTCAAACATTTCTGGATGTTTTTCAATGGCAAAAATCAATGAATATTGTAAATGCACAAACAGTAATATCTCCACATTGCAAGGTGCAATTCTGAAATTTTTTGCTTTTTCCTGCTAATCCTAGCAGGATAAAGAAGATTCAAAGAGAGTGAGATGCCAGCTCCTTTCATTCAGTCAGTAGCTTCAAACATTTCTGGTATATGAAAAACATGTTTTTCAATGGCAAAAATCAATGAATATTGTAAATGCACAAACAGTAATATCTCCACATTGCAAGGTGCAATTCTGAAATTTTTTGCTTTTTCCTGCTAATCCTAGCATGATAAAGAAGATTCAAAGAGAGTGAGATGCCAGCTCCTTTCATTCAGTCAGTAGCTTCAAACATTTCTGGTATATGAAAAACATGTTTTTCAATGGCAAAAATCAATGAATATTGTAAATGCACAAACAGTAATATCTCCACATTGCAAGGTGCAATTCTGAAATTTTTTGCTTTTTCCTGCTAATCCTAGCATGATAAAGAAGATTCAAAGAGAGTGAGATGCCAGCTCCTTTCATTCAGTCAGTAGCTTCAAACATTTCTGGTATATGAAAAACATGTTTTTCAATGGCAAAAATCAATGAATATTGTAAATGCACAAACAGTAATATCTCCACATTGCAAGGTGCAATTCTGAAATTTTTTGCTTTTTCCTTCTAATCCTAGCATGATAAAGAAGATTCAAAGAGAGTGAGATGCCAGCTCCTTTCATTCAGTCAGTAGCTTCAAACATTTCTGGTATATGAAAAACGTTTTTCAATGGCAAAAATCAATGAATATTGTAAATGCACAAACAGTAATATCTCCACATTGCAAGGTGCAATTCTGAAATTTTTTGCTTTTTCCTGCTAATCCTAGCATGATAAAGAAGATTCAAAGAGAGTGAGATGCCAGCTCCTTTCATTCAGTCAGTAGCTTCAAACATTTCTGGACGTTTTTCAATGGCAAAAATCAATGAATATTGTAAATGCACAAACAGTAATATCTCCACATTGCAAGGTGCAATTCTGAAATTTTTTGCTTTTTCCTGCTAATCCTAGCAGGATAAAGAAGATTCAAAGAGAGTGAGATGCCAGCTCCTTTCATTCAGTCAGTAGCTTCAAACATTCCTGGTATATGAAAAACATGTTTTTCAATGGCAAAAATCAATGAATATTGTAAATGCACAAACAGTAATATCTCCACATTGCAAGGTGCAATTCTGAAATTTTTTGCTTTTTCCTGCTAATCCTAGCATGATAAAGAAGATTCAAAGAGAGTGAGATGCCAGCTCCTTTCATTCAGTCAGTAGCTTCAAACATTTCTGGTATATGAAAAACATGTTTTTCAATGGCAAAAATCAATGAATATTGTAAATGCACAAACAGTAATATCTCCACATTGCAAGGTGCAATTCTGAAATTTTTTGCTTTTTCCTGCTAATCCTAGCAGGATAAAGAAGATTCAAAGAGAGTGAGATGCCAGCTCCTTTCATTCAGTCAGTAGCTTCAAACATTTCTGGTATATGAAAAACATGTTTTTCAATGGCAAAAATCAATGAATATTGTAAATGCACAAACAGTAATATTTCCACATTGCAAGGTGCAATTCTGAAATTTTTTGCTTTTTCCTGCTAATCCTAGCATGATAAAGAAGATTCAAAGAGAGTGAGATGCCAGCTCCTTTCATTCAGTCAGTAGCTTCAAACATTTCTGGTTTATGAAAAAAATGTTTTTCAATGGCAAAAATCAATGAATATTGTAAATGCACAAACAGTAATATTTCCACATTGCAAGGTGCAATTCTGAAATTTTTTGCTTTTTCCTGCTAATCCTAGCATGATAAAGAAGATTCAAAGAGAGTGAGATGCCAGCTCCTTTCATTCAGTCAGTAGCTTCAAACATTTCTGGACGTTTTTCAATGGCAAAAATCAATGAATATTGTAAATGCACAAACAGTAATATCTCCACATTGCAAGGTGCAATTCTGAAATTTTTTGCTTTTTCCTGCTAATCCTAGCATGATAAAGAAGATTCAAAGAGAATGAGATGCCAGCTCCTTTCATTCAGTCAGTAGCTTCAAACATTCCTGGTATATGAAAAACATGTTTTTCAATGGCAAAAATCAATGAATATTGTAAATGCACAAACTAATATCTCCACATTGCAAGGTGCAATTCTGAAATTTTTTGCTTTTTCCTGCTAATCCTAGCAGGATAAAGAAGATTCAAAGAGAGTGAGATGCCAGCTCCTTTCATTCAGTCAGTAGCTTCAAACATTTCTGGACGTTTTTCAATGGCAAAAATCAATGAATATTGTAAATGCACAAACAGTAATATCTCCACATTGCAAGGTGCAATTCTGAAATTTTTTGCTTTTTCCTGCTAATCCTAGCATGATAAAGAAGATTCAAAGAGAGTGAGATGCCAGCTCCTTTCATTCAGTCAGTAGCTTCAAACATTTCTGGATGTTTTTCAATGGTAAAAATCAATGAATATTGTAAATGCACAAACAGTAATATCTCCACATTGCAAGGTGCAATTCTGAAATTTTTTGCTTTTTCCTGCTAATCCTAGCAGGATAAAGAAGATTCAAAGAGAGTGAGATGCCAGCTCCTTTCATTCAGTCAGTAGCTTCAAACATTTCTGGTATATGAAAAACATGTTTTTCAATGGCAAAAATCAATGAATATTGTAAATGCACAAACAGTAATATCTCCACATTGCAAGGTGCAATTCTGAAATTTTTTGCTTTTTCCTGCTAATCCTAGCATGATAAAGAAGATTCAAAGAGAGTGAGATGCCAGCTCCTTTCATTCAGTCAGTAGCTTCAAACATTTCTGGTATATGAAAAACATGTTTTTCAATGGCAAAAATCAATGAATATTGTAAATGCACAAACAGTAATATCTCCACATTGCAAGGTGCAATTCTGAAATTTTTTGCTTTTTCCTGCTAATCCTAGCATGATAAAGAAGATTCAAAGAGAGTGAGATGCCAGCTCCTTTCATTCAGTCAGTAGCTTCAAACATTTCTGGACGTTTTTCAATGGCAAAAATAAATGAATATTGTAAATGCACAAACAGTAATATCTCCACATTGCAAGGTGCAATTCTGAAATTTTTTGCTTTTTCCTGCTAATCCTAGCATGATAAAGAAGATTCAAAGAGAGTGAGATGCCAGCTCCTTTCATTCAGTCAGTAGCTTCAAACATTTCTGGATGTTTTTCAATGGCAAAAATCAATGAATATTGTAAATGCACAAACAGTAATATCTCCACATTGCAAGGTGCAATTCTGAAATTTTTTGCTTTTTCCTGCTAATCCTAGCAGGATAAAGAAGATTCAAAGAGAATGAGATGCCAGCTCCTTTCATTCAGTCAGTAGCTTCAAACATTCCTGGTATATGAAAAACATGTTTTTCAATGGCAAAAATCAATGAATATTGTAAATGCACAAACTAATATCTCCACATTGCAAGGTGCAATTCTGAAATTTTTTGCTTTTTCCTGCTAATCCTAGAATGATAAAGAAGATTCAAAGAGAGTGAGATGCCAGCTCCTTTCATTCAGTCAGTAGCTTCAAACATTTCTGGTATATGAAAAACATGTTTTTCAATGGCAAAAATCAATGAATATTGTAAATGCACAAACAGTAATATCTCCACATTGCAAGGTGCAATTCTGAAATGTTTTGCTTTTTCCTGCTAATCCTAGCATGATAAAGAAGATTCAAAGAGAGTGAGATGCCAGCTCCTTTCATTCAGTCAGTAGCTTCAAACATTTCTGGAGGTTTTTCAATGGCAAAAATCAATGAATATTGTAAATGCACAAACAGTAATATCTCCACATTGCAAGGTGCAATTCTGAAATTTTTTGCTTTTTCCTGTTAATCCTAGCATGATAAAGAAGATTCAAAGAGAGTGAGATGCCAGCTCCTTTCATTCAGTCAGTAGCTTCAAACATTTCTGGTATATGAAAAACATGTTTTTCAATGGCAAAAATCAATGAATATTGTAAATGCACAAACAGTAATATCTCCACATTGCAAGGTGCAATTCTGAAATTTTTTGCTTTTTCCTGCTAATCCTAGCATGATAAAGAAGATTCAAAGAGAATGAGATGCCAGCTCCTTTCATTCAGTCAGTAGCTTCAAACATTCCTGGTATATGAAAAACATGTTTTTCAATGGCAAAAATCAATGAATATTGTAAATGCACAAACTAATATCTCCACATTGCAAGGTGCAATTCTGAAATTTTTTGCTTTTTCCTGCTAATCCTAGCAGGATAAAGAAGATTCAAAGAGAGTGAGATGCCAGCTCCTTTCATTCAGTCAGTAGCTTCAAACATTTCTGGTATATGAAAAACGTTTTTCAATGGCAAAAATCAATGAATATTGTAAATGCACAAACAGTAATATCTCCACATTGCAAGGTGCAATTCTGAAATTTTTTGCTTTTTCCTGCTAATCCTAGCATGATAAAGAAGATTCAAAGAGAGTGAGATGCCAGCTCCTTTCATTCAGTCAGTAGCTTCAAACATTTCTGGAGGTTTTTCAATGGCAAAAATCAATGAATATTGTAAATGCACAAACAGTAATATCTCCACATTGCAAGGTGCAATTCTGAAATTTTTTGCTTTTTCCTGTTAATCCTAGCATGATAAAGAAGATTCAAAGAGAGTGAGATGCCAGCTCCTTTCATTCAGTCAGTAGCTTCAAACATTTCTGGACGTTTTTCAATGGCAAAAATCAATGAATATTGTAAATGCACAAACAGTAATATCTCCACATTGCAAGGTGCAATTCTGAAATTTTTTGCTTTTTCCTGTTAATCCTAGCATGATAAAGAAGATTCAAAGAGAGTGAGATGCCAGCTCCTTTCATTCAGTCAGTAGCTTCAAACATTTCTGGACGTTTTTCAATGGCAAAAATCAATGAATATTGTAAATGCACAAACATTAATATCTCCACATTGCAAGGTGCAATTCTGAAATTTTTTGCTTTTTCCTGCTAATCCTAGCATGATAAAGAAGATTCAAAGAGAGTGAGATGCCAGCTCCTTTCATTCAGTCAGTAGCTTCAAACATTTCTGGACGTTTTTCAATGGCAAAAATCAATGAATATTGTAAATGCACAAACAGTAATATCTCCACATTGCAAGGTGCAATTCTGAAATTTTTTGCTTTTTCCTGTTAATCCTAGCATGATAAAGAAGATTCAAAGAGAGTGAGATGCCAGCTCCTTTCATTCAGTCAGTAGCTTCAAACATTTCTGGTATATGAAAAACATGTTTTTCAATGGCAAAAATCAATGAATATTGTAAATGCACAAACAGTAATATCTCCACATTGCAAGGTGCAATTCTGAAATTTTTTTGCTTTTTCCTGCTAATCCTAGCATGATAAAGAAGATTCAAAGAGAGTGAGATACCAGCTCCTTTCATTCAGTCAGTAGCTTCAAACATTTCTGGTATATGAAAAACATGTTTTTCAATGGCAAAAATCAATGAATATTGTAAATGCACAAACAGTAATATCTCCACATTGCAAGGTGCAATTCTGAAATTTTTTGCTTTTTCCTGCTGATCCTAGCATGATAAAGAAGATTCAAAGAGAGTGAGATGCCAGCTCCTTTCATTCAGTCAGTAGCTTCAAACATTTCTGGTATATGAAAAACATGTTTTTCAATGGCAAAAATCAATGAATATTGTAAATGCACAAACAGTAATATCTCCACATTGCAAGGTGCAATTCTGAAATTTTTTGCTTTTTCCTGCTAATCCTAGCATGATAAAGAAGATTCAAAGAGAGTGAGATGCCAGCTCCTTTCATTCAGTCAGTAGCTTCAAACATTTCTGGTATATGAAAAACATGTTTTTCAATGGCAAAAATCAATGAATATTGTAAATGCACAAACAGTAATATCTCCACATTGCAAGGTGCAATTCTGAAATTTTTTGCTTTTTCCTGCTAATCCTAGCATGATAAAGAAGATTCAAAGAGAGTGAGATGCCAGCTCCTTTCATTCAGTCAGTAGCTTCAAACATTTCTGGTATATGAAAAACGTTTTTCAATGGCAAAAATCAATGAATATTGTAAATGCACAAACAGTAATATGTCCACATTGCAAGGTGCAATTCTGAAATTTTTTGCTTTTTCCTGCTAATCCTAGCATGATAAAGAAGATTCAAAGAGAGTGAGATGCCAGCTCCTTTCATTCAGTCAGTAGCTTCAAACATTTCTGGACGTTTTTCAATGGCAAAAATCAATGAATATTGTAAATGCACAAACATTAATATCTCCACATTGCAAGGTGCAATTCTGAAATTTTTTGCTTTTTCCTGCTAATCCTAGCATGATAAAGAAGATTCAAAGAGAGTGAGATGCCAGCTCCTTTCATTCAGTCAGCAGCTTCAAACATTTCTGGACGTTTTTCAATGGCAAAAATCAATGAATATTGTAAATGCACAAACAGTAATATCTCCACATTGCAAGGTGCAATTCTGAAATTTTTTGCTTTTTCCTGTTAATCCTAGCATGATAAAGAAGATTCAAAGAGAGTGAGATGCCAGCTCCTTTCATTCAGTCAGTAGCTTCAAACATTTCTGGTATATGAAAAACATATTTTTCAATGGCAAAAATCAATGAATATTGTAAATGCACAAACAGTAATATCTCCACATTGCAAGGTGCAATTCTGAAATTTTTTTGCTTTTTCCTGCTAATCCTAGCATGATAAAGAAGATTCAAAGAGAGTGAGATACCAGATCCTTTCATTCAGTCAGTAGCTTCAAACATTTCTGGTATATGAAAAACATGTTTTTCAATGGCAAAAATCAATGAATATTGTAAATGCACAAACAGTAATATCTCCACATTGCAAGGTGCAATTCTGAAATTTTTTGCTTTTTCCTGCTAATCCTAGCATGATAAAGAAGATTCAAAGAGAGTGAGATGCCAGCTCCTTTCATTCAGTCAGTAGCTTCAAACATTTCTGGACGTTTTTCAATGGCAAAAATAAATGAATATTGTAAATGCACAAACAGTAATATCTCCACATTGCAAGGTGCAATTCTGAAATTTTTTGCTTTTTCCTGCTAATCCTAGCATGATAAAGAAGATTCAAAGAGAGTGAGATGCCAGCTCCTTTCATTCAGTCAGTAGCTTCAAACATTTCTGGATGTTTTTCAATGGCAAAAATCAATGAATATTGTAAATGCACAAACAGTAATATCTCCACATTGCAAGGTGCAATTCTGAAATTTTTTGCTTTTTCCTGCTAATCCTAGCAGGATAAAGAAGATTCAAAGAGAATGAGATGCCAGCTCCTTTCATTCAGTCAGTAGCTTCAAACATTCCTGGTATATGAAAAACATGTTTTTCAATGGCAAAAATCAATGAATATTGTAAATGCACAAACTAATATCTCCACATTGCAAGGTGCAATTCTGAAATTTTTTGCTTTTTCCTGCTATTCCTAGAATGATAAAGAAGATTCAAAGAGAGTGAGATGCCAGCTCCTTTCATTCAGTCAGTAGCTTCAAACATTTCTGGTATATGAAAAACATGTTTTTCAATGGCAAAAATCAATGAATATTGTAAATGCACAAACAGTAATATCTCCACATTGCAAGGTGCAATTCTGAAATGTTTTGCTTTTTCCTGCTAATCCTAGCATGATAAAGAAGATTCAAAGAGAGTGAGATGCCAGCTCCTTTCATTCAGTCAGTAGCTTCAAACATTTCTGGAGGTTTTTCAATGGCAAAAATCAATGAATATTGTAAATGCACAAACAGTAATATCTCCACATTGCAAGGTGCAATTCTGAAATTTTTTGCTTTTTCCTGTTAATCCTAGCATGATAAAGAAGATTCAAAGAGAGTGAGATGCCAGCTCCTTTCATTCAGTCAGTAGCTTCAAACATTTCTGGACGTTTTTCAATGGCAAAAATCAATGAATATTGTAAATGCACAAACAGTAATATCTCCACATTGCAAGGTGCAATTCTGAAATTTTTTGCTTTTTCCTGTTAATCCTAGCATGATAAAGAAGATTCAAAGAGAGTGAGATGCCAGCTCCTTTCATTCAGTCAGTAGCTTCAAACATTTCTGGACGTTTTTCAATGGCAAAAATCAATGAATATTGTAAATGCACAAACATTAATATCTCCACATTGCAAGGTGCAATTCTGAAATTTTTTGCTTTTTCCTGCTAATCCTAGCATGATAAAGAAGATTCAAAGAGAGTGAGATGCCAGCTCCTTTCATTCAGTCAGTAGCTTCAAACATTTCTGGACGTTTTTCAATGGCAAAAATCAATGAATATTGTAAATGCACAAACAGTAATATCTCCACATTGCAAGGTGCAATTCTGAAATTTTTTGCTTTTTCCTGTTAATCCTAGCATGATAAAGAAGATTCAAAGAGAGTGAGATGCCAGCTCCTTTCATTCAGTCAGTAGCTTCAAACATTTCTGGTATATGAAAAACATGTTTTTCAATGGCAAAAATCAATGAATATTGTAAATGCACAAACAGTAATATCTCCACATTGCAAGGTGCAATTCTGAAATTTTTTTGCTTTTTCCTGCTAATCCTAGCATGATAAAGAAGATTCAAAGAGAGTGAGATACCAGCTCCTTTCATTCAGTCAGTAGCTTCAAACATTTCTGGTATATGAAAAACATGTTTTTCAATGGCAAAAATCAATGAATATTGTAAATGCACAAACAGTAATATCTCCACATTGCAAGGTGCAATTCTGAAATTTTTTGCTTTTTCCTGCTGATCCTAGCATGATAAAGAAGATTCAAAGAGAGTGAGATGCCAGCTCCTTTCATTCAGTCAGTAGCTTCAAACATTTCTGGTATATGAAAAACATGTTTTTCAATGGCAAAAATCAATGAATATTGTAAATGCACAAACAGTAATATCTCCACATTGCAAGGTGCAATTCTGAAATTTTTTGCTTTTTCCTGCTAATCCTAGCATGATAAAGAAGATTCAAAGAGAGTGAGATGCCAGCTCCTTTCATTCAGTCAGTAGCTTCAAACATTTCTGGTATATGAAAAACATGTTTTTCAATGGCAAAAATCAATGAATATTGTAAATGCACAAACAGTAATATCTCCACATTGCAAGGTGCAATTCTGAAATTTTTTGCTTTTTCCTGCTAATCCTAGCATGATAAAGAAGATTCAAAGAGAGTGAGATGCCAGCTCCTTTCATTCAGTCAGTAGCTTCAAACATTTCTGGTATATGAAAAACGTTTTTCAATGGCAAAAATCAATGAATATTGTAAATGCACAAACAGTAATATGTCCACATTGCAAGGTGCAATTCTGAAATTTTTTGCTTTTTCCTGCTAATCCTAGCATGATAAAGAAGATTCAAAGAGAGTGAGATGCCAGCTCCTTTCATTCAGTCAGTAGCTTCAAACATTTCTGGACGTTTTTCAATGGCAAAAATCAATGAATATTGTAAATGCACAAACAGTAATATCTCCACATTGCAAGGTGCAATTCTGAAATTTTTTGCTTTTTCCTGTTAATCCTAGCATGATAAAGAAGATTCAAAGAGAGTGAGATGCCAGCTACTTTCATTCAGTCAGTAGCTTCAAACATTTCTGGACGTTTTTCAATGGCAAAAATCAATGAATATTGTAAATGCACAAACATTAATATCTCCACATTGCAAGGTGCAATTCTGAAATTTTTTGCTTTTTCCTGCTAATCCTAGCATGATAAAGAAGATTCAAAGAGAGTGAGATGCCAGCTCCTTTCATTCAGTCAGCAGCTTCAAACATTTCTTGACGTTTTTCAATGGCAAAAATCAATGAATATTGTAAATGCACAAACAGTAATATCTCCACATTGCAAGGTGCAATTCTGAAATTTTTTGCTTTTTCCTGTTAATCCTAGCATGATAAAGAAGATTCAAAGAGAGTGAGATGCCAGCTCCTTTCATTCAGTCAGTAGCTTCAAACATTTCTGGTATATGAAAAACATATTTTTCAATGGCAAAAATCAATGAATATTGTAAATGCACAAACAGTAATATCTCCACATTGCAAGGTGCAATTCTGAAATTTTTTTGCTTTTTCCTGCTAATCCTAGCATGATAAAGAAGATTCAAAGAGAGTGAGATACCAGCTCCTTTCATTCAGTCAGTAGCTTCAAACATTTCTGGTATATGAAAAACATGTTTTTCAATGGCAAAAATCAATGAATATTGTAAATGCACAAACAGTAATATCTCCACATTGCAAGGTGCAATTCTGAAATTTTTTGCTTTTTCCTGCTAATCCTAGCATGATAAAGAAGATTCAAAGAGAGTGAGATGCCAGCTCCTTTCATTCAGTCAGTAGCTTCAAACATTTCTGGTATATGAAAAACATGTTTTTCAATGGCAAAAATCAATGAATATTGTAAATGCACAAACAGTAATATCTCCACATTGCAAGGTGCAATTCTGAAATTTTTTGCTTTTTCCTGCTAATCCTAGCATGATAAAGAAGATTCAAAGAGAGTGAGATGCCAGCTCCTTTCATTCAGTCAGTAGCTTCAAACATTTCTGGTATATGAAAAACGTTTTTCAATGGCAAAAATCAATGAATATTGTAAATGCACAAACAGTAATATCTCCACATTGCAAGGTGCAATTCTGAAATTTTTTGCTTTTTCCTGCTAATCCTAGCATGATAAAGAAGATTCAAAGAGAGTGAGATGCCAGCTCCTTTCATTCAGTCAGTAGCTTCAAACATTTCTGGATGTTTTTCAATGGCAAAAATCAATGAATATTGTAAATGCACAAACAGTAATATCTCCACATTGCAAGGTGCAATTCTGAAATTTTTTGCTTTTTCCTGCTAATCCTAGCAGGATAAAGAAGATTCAAAGAGAGTGAGATGCCAGCTCCTTTCATTCAGTCAGTAGCTTCAAACATTTCTGGTATATGAAAAACATGTTTTTCAATGGCAAAAATCAATGAATATTGTAAATGCACAAACAGTAATATCTCCACATTGCAAGGTGCAATTCTGAAATTTTTTGCTTTTTCCTGCTAATCCTAGCATGATAAAGAAGATTCAAAGAGAGTGAGATGCCAGCTCCTTTCATTCAGTCAGTAGCTTCAAACATTTCTGGTATATGAAAAACATGTTTTTCAATGGCAAAAATCAATGAATATTGTAAATGCACAAACAGTAATATCTCCACATTGCAAGGTGCAATTCTGAAATTTTTTGCTTTTTCCTGCTAATCCTAGCATGATAAAGAAGATTCAAAGAGAGTGAGATGCCAGCTCCTTTCATTCAGTCAGTAGCTTCAAACATTTCTGGACGTTTTTCAATGGCAAAAATCAATGAATATTGTAAATGCACAAACAGTAATATCTCCACATTGCAAGGTGTAATTCTGAAATTTTTTGCTTTTTCCTGCTAATCCTAGCATGATAAAGAAGATTCAAAGAGAGTGAGATGCCAGCTCCTTTCATTCAGTCAGTAGCTTCAAACATTTCTGGTATATGAATAACATGATGTTTTTCAATGGCAAAAATCAATGAATATTGTAAATGCACAAACAGTAATATCTCCACATTGCAAGGTGCAATTCTGAAATTTTTTGCTTTTTCCTGCTAATCCTAGCATGATAAAGAAGATTCAAAGAGAGTGAGATGCCAGCTCCTTTCATTCAGTCAGTAGCTTCAAACATTTCTGGACGTTTTTCAATGGCAAAAATCAATGAATATTGTAAATGCACAAACAGTAATATCTCCACATTGCAAGGTGCAATTCTGAAATTTTTTGCTTTTTCCTGCTAATCCTAGCATGATAAAGAAGATTCAGAGAGTGAGATGCCAGCTCCTTTCATTCAGTCAGTAGCTTCAAACATTCCTGGTATATGAAAAACGTTTTTCAATGGCAAAAATCAATGAATATTGTAAATGCACAAACAGTAATATCTCCACATTGCAAGGTGCAATTCTGAAATTTTTTGCTTTTTCCTGCTAATCCTAGCATGATAAAGAAGATTCAGAGAGTGAGATGCCAGCTCCTTTCATTCAGTCAGTAGCTTCAAACATTTCTGGTATATGAAAAACATGTTTTTCAATGGCAAAAATCAATGAATATTGTAAATGCACAAACAGTAATATCTCCACATTGCAAGGTGCAATTCTGAAATTTTTTGCTTTTTCCTGCTAATCCTAGCATGATAAAGAAGATTCAAAGAGAGTGAGATGCCAGCTCCTTTCATTCAGTCAGTAGCTTCAAACATTTCTGGTATATGAAAAACATGTTTTTCAATGGCAAAAATCAATGAATATTGTAAATGTACAAACAGTAATATCTCCACATTGCAAGGTGCAATTCTGAAATTTTTTGCTTTTTCCTGCTAATCCTAGCAGGATAAAGAAGATTCAAAGAGAGTGAGATGCCAGCTCCTTTCATTCAGTCAGTAGCTTCAAACATTTCTGGTATATGAAAAACATGTTTTTCAATGGCAAAAATCAATGAATATTGTAAATGCACAAACAGTAATATTTCCACATTGCAAGGTGCAATTCTGAAATTTTTTGCTTTTTCCTGCTAATCCTAGCATGATAAAGAAGATTCAAAGAGAGTGAGATGCCAGCTGCTTTCATTCAGTCAGTAGCTTCAAACATTTCTGGACGTTTTTCAATGGCAAAAATCAATGAATATTGTAAATGCACAAACAGTAATATCTCCACATTGCAAGGTGCAATTCTGAAATTTTTTGCTTTTTCCTGTTAATCCTAGCATGATAAAGAAGATTCAAAGAGAGTGAGATGCCAGCTCCTTTCATTCAGTCAGTAGCTTCAAACATTTCTGGTATATGAATAACATGATGTTTTTCAATGGCAAAAATCAATGAATATTGTAAATGCACAAACAGTAATATCTCCACATTGCAAGGTGCAATTCTGAAATTTTTTGCTTTTTCCTGCTAATCCTAGCATGATAAAGAAGATTCAAAGAGAGTGAGATGCCAGCTCCTTTCATTCAGTCAGTAGCTTCAAACATTTCTGGACGTTTTTCAATGGCAAAAATCAATGAATATTGTAAATGCACAAACAGTAATATCTCCACATTGCAAGGTGCAATTCTGAAATTTTTTGCTTTTTCCTGCTAATCCTAGCATGATAAAGAAGATTCAGAGAGTGAGATGCCAGCTCCTTTCATTCAGTCAGTAGCTTCAAACATTCCTGGTATATGAAAAACGTTTTTCAATGGCAAAAATCAATGAATATTGTAAATGCACAAACAGTAATATCTCCACATTGCAAGGTGCAATTCTGAAATTTTTTGCTTTTTCCTGCTAATCCTAGCATGATAAAGAAGATTCAGAGAGTGAGATGCCAGCTCCTTTCATTCAGTCAGTAGCTTCAAACATTTCTGGTATATGAAAAACATGTTTTTCAATGGCAAAAATCAATGAATATTGTAAATGCACAAACAGTAATATCTCCACATTGCAAGGTGCAATTCTGAAATTTTTTGCTTTTTCCTGCTAATCCTAGCATGATAAAGAAGATTCAAAGAGAGTGAGATGCCAGCTCCTTTCATTCAGTCAGTAGCTTCAAACATTTCTGGTATATGAAAAACATGTTTTTCAATGGCAAAAATCAATGAATATTGTAAATGTACAAACAGTAATATCTCCACATTGCAAGGTGCAATTCTGAAATTTTTTGCTTTTTCCTGCTAATCCTAGCAGGATAAAGAAGATTCAGAGTGAGATGCCAGCTCCTTTCATTCAGTCAGTAGCTTCAAACATTTCTGGTATATGAAAAACATGTTTTTCAATGGCAAAAATCAATGAATATTGTAAATGCACAAACAGTAATATTTCCACATTGCAAGGTGCAATTCTGAAATTTTTTGCTTTTTCCTGCTAATCCTAGCATGATAAAGAAGATTCAAAGAGAGTGAGATGCCAGCTGCTTTCATTCAGTCAGTAGCTTCAAACATTTCTGGACGTTTTTCAATGGCAAAAATCAATGAATATTGTAAATGCACAAACAGTAATATCTCCACATTGCAAGGTGCAATTCTGAAATTTTTTGCTTTTTCCTGTTAATCCTAGCATGATAAAGAAGATTCAAAGAGAGTGAGATGCCAGCTCCTTTCATTCAGTCAGTAGCTTCAAACATTTCTGGTATATGAATAACATGATGTTTTTCAATGGCAAAAATCAATGAATATTGTAAATGCACAAACAGTAATATCTCCACATTGCAAGGTGCAATTCTGAAATTTTTTGCTTTTTCCTGCTAATCCTAGCATGATAAAGAAGATTCAAAGAGAGTGAGATGCCAGCTCCTTTCATTCAGTCAGTAGCTTCAAACATTTCTGGACGTTTTTCAATGGCAAAAATCAATGAATATTGTAAATGCACAAACAGTAATATCTCCACATTGCAAGGTGCAATTCTGAAATTTTTTGCTTTTTCCTGCTAATCCTAGCATGATAAAGAAGATTCAAAGAGAGTGAGATGCCAGCTCCTTTCATTCAGTCAGTAGCTTCAAACATTTCTGGATGTTTTTCAATGGCAAAAATCAATGAATATTGTAAATGCACAAACAGTAATATCTCCACATTGCAAGGTGCAATTCTGAAATTTTTTGCTTTTTCCTGCTAATCCTAGCAGGATAAAGAAGATTCAAAGAGAGTGAGATGCCAGCTCCTTTCATTCAGTCAGTAGCTTCAAACATTTCTGGTATATGAAAAACATGTTTTTCAATGGCAAAAATCAATGAATATTGTAAATGCACAAACAGTAATATCTCCACATTGCAAGGTGCAATTCTGAAATTTTTTGCTTTTTCCTGCTAATCCTAGCATGATAAAGAAGATTCAAAGAGAGTGAGATGCCAGCTCCTTTCATTCAGTCAGTAGCTTCAAACATTTCTGGTACATGAAAAACATGTTTTTCAATGGCAAAAATCAATGAATATTGTAAATGCACAAACAGTAATATCTCCACATTGCAAGGTGCAATTCTGAAATTTTTTGCTTTTTCCTGCTAATCCTAGCATGATAAAGAAGATTCAAAGAGAGTGAGATGCCAGCTCCTTTCATTCAGTCAGTAGCTTCAAACATTTCTGGACGTTTTTCAATGGCAAAAATCAATGAATATTGTAAATGCACAAACAGTAATATCTCCACATTGCAAGGTGTAATTCTGAAATTTTTTGCTTTTTCCTGCTAATCCTAGCATGATAAAGAAGATTCAAAGAGAGTGAGATGCCAGCTCCTTTCATTCAGTCAGTAGCTTCAAACATTTCTGGACGTTTTTCAATGGCAAAAATCAATGAATATTGTAAATGCACAAACAGTAATATCTCCACATTGCAAGGTGCAATTCTGAATTTTTTTGCTTTTTCCTGCTAATCCTAGCATGATAAAGAAGATTCAAAGAGAGTGAGATGCCAGCTCCTTTCATTCAGTCAGTAGCTTCAAACATTTCTGGATGTTTTTCAATGGCAAAAATCAATGAATATTGTAAATGCACAAACAGTAATATCTCCACATTGCAAGGTGCAATTCTGAAATTTTTTGCTTTTTCCTGCTAATCCTAGCAGGATAAAGAAGATTCAAAGAGAGTGAGATGCCAGCTCCTTTCATTCAGTCAGTAGCTTCAAACATTCCTGGTATATGAAAAACATGTTTTTCAATGGCAAAAATCAATGAATATTGTAAATGCACAAACAGTAATATCTCCACATTGCAAGGTGCAATTCTGAAATTTTTTGCTTTTTCCTGCTAATCCTAGCATGATAAAGAAGATTCAGAGAGTGAGATGCCAGCTCCTTTCATTCAGTCAGTAGCTTCAAACATTTCTGGTATATGAAAAACATGTTTTTCAATGGCAAAAATCAATGAATATTGTAAATGCACAAACAGTAATATCTCCACATTGCAAGGTGCAATTCTGAAATTTTTTGCTTTTTCCTGCTAATCCTAGCAGGATAAAGAAGATTCAAAGAGAGTGAGATGCCAGCTCCTTTCATTCAGTCAGTAGCTTCAAACATTTCTGGTATATGAAAAACATGTTTTTCAATGGCAAAAATCAATGAATATTGTAAATGCACAAACAGTAATATCTCCACATTGCAAGGTGCAATTCTGAAATTTTTTGCTTTTTCCTGCTAATCCTAGCAGGATAAAGAAGATTCAAAGAGAGTGAGATGCCAGCTCCTTCAATTCAGTCAGTAGCTTCAAACATTCCTGGTATATGAAAAACATGTTTTTCAATGGCAAAAATCAATGAATATTGTAAATGCACAAACAGTAATATCTCCACATTGCAAGGTGCAATTCTGAAATTTTTTGCTTTTTCCTGCTAATCCTAGCATGATAAAGAAGATTCAAAGAGAGTGAGATGCCAGCTCCTTTCATTCAGTCAGTAGCTTCAAACATTTCTGGTATATGAAAAACATGTTTTTCAATGGCAAAAATCAATGAATATTGTAAATGCACAAACAGTAATATCTCCACATTGCAAGGTGCAATTCTGAAATTTTTTGCTTTTTCCTGCTAATCCTAGCAGGATAAAGAAGATTCAAAGAGAGTGAGATGCCAGCTCCTTTCATTCAGTCAGTAGCTTCAAACATTTCTGGTATATGAAAAACATGTTTTTCAATGGCAAAAATCAATGAATATTGTAAATGCACAAACAGTAATATTTCCACATTGCAAGGTGCAATTCTGAAATTTTTTGCTTTTTCCTGCTAATCCTAGCATGATAAAGAAGATTCAAAGAGAGTGAGATGCCAGCTGCTTTCATTCAGTCAGTAGCTTCAAACATTTCTGGACGTTTTTCAATGGCAAAAATCAATGAATATTGTAAATGCAAAAACAGTAATATCTCCACATTGCAAGGTGCAATTCTGAAATTTTTTGCTTTTTCCTGTTAATCCTAGCATGATAAAGAAGATTCAAAGAGAGTGAGATGCCAGCTCCTTTCATTCAGTCAGTAGCTTCAAACATTTCTGGTATATGAATTACATGATGTTTTTCAATGGCAAAAATCAATGAATATTGTAAATGCACAAACAGTAATATCTCCACATTGCAAGGTGCAATTCTGAAATTTTTTGCTTTTTCCTGCTAATCCTAGCATGATAAAGAAGATTCAAAGAGAGTGAGATGCCAGCTCCTTTCATTCAGTCAGTAGCTTCAAACATTTCTGGACGTTTTTCAATGGCAAAAATCAATGAATATTGTAAATGCACAAACAGTAATATCTCCACATTGCAAGGTGCAATTCTGAAATTTTTTGCTTTTTCCTGCTAATCCTAGCATGATAAAGAAGATTCAAAGAGAGTGAGATGCCAGCTCCTTTCATTCAGTCAGTAGCTTCAAACATTTCTGGACGTTTTTCAATGGCAAAAATCAATGAATATTGTAAATGCACAAACAGTAATATCTCCACATTGCAAGGTGCAATTCTGAAATTTTTTGCTTTTTCCTGCTAATCCTAGCATGATAAAGAAGATTCAAAGAGAGTGAGATGCCAGCTCCTTTCATTCAGTCAGTAGCTTCAAACATTTCTGGATGTTTTTCAATGGCAAAAATCAATGAATATTGTAAATGCACAAACAGTAATATCTCCACATTGCAAGGTGCAATTCTGAAATTTTTTGCTTTTTCCTGCTAATCCTAGCAGGATAAAGAAGATTCAAAGAGAGTGAGATGCCAGCTCCTTTCATTCAGTCAGTAGCTTCAAACATTTCTGGTATATGAAAAACATGTTTTTCAATGGCAAAAATCAATGAATATTGTAAATGCACAAACAGTAATATCTCCACATTGCAAGGTGCAATTCTGAAATTTTTTGCTTTTTCCTGCTAATCCTAGCATGATAAAGAAGATTCAAAGAGAGTGAGATGCCAGCTCCTTTCATTCAGTCAGTAGCTTCAAACATTTCTGGTATATGAAAAACATGTTTTTCAATGGCAAAAATCAATGAATATTGTAAATGCACAAACAGTAATATCTCCACATTGCAAGGTGCAATTCTGAAATTTTTTGCTTTTTCCTGCTAATCCTAGCATGATAAAGAAGATTCAAAGAGAGTGAGATGCCAGCTCCTTTCATTCAGTCAGTAGCTTCAAACATTTCTGGACGTTTTTCAATGGCAAAAATCAATGAATATTGTAAATGCACAAACAGTAATATCTCCACATTGCAAGGTGTAATTCTGAAATTTTTTGCTTTTTCCTGCTAATCCTAGCATGATAAAGAAGATTCAAAGAGAGTGAGATGCCAGCTCCTTTCATTCAGTCAGTAGCTTCAAACATTTCTGGACGTTTTTCAATGGCAAAAATCAATGAATATTGTAAATGCACAAACAGTAATATCTCCACATTGCAAGGTTCAATTCTGAAATTTTTTGCTTTTTCCTGTTAATCCTAGCATGATAAAGAAGATTCAAAGAGAGTGAGATGCCAGCTCCTTTCATTCAGTCAGTAGCTTCAAACATTTCTGGTATATGAATAACATGATGTTTTTCAATGGCAAAAATCAATGAATATTGTAAATGCACAAACAGTAATATCTCCACATTGCAAGGTGCAATTCTGAAATTTTTTGCTTTTTCCTGCTAATCCTAGCATGATAAAGAAGATTCAAAGAGAGTGAGATGCCAGCTCCTTTCATTCAGTCAGTAGCTTCAAACATTTCTGGACGTTTTTCAATGGCAAAAATCAATGAATATTGTAAATGCACAAACAGTAATATCTCCACATTGCAAGGTGCAATTCTGAAATTTTTTGCTTTTTCCTGCTAATCCTAGCAGGATAAAGAAGATTCAAAGAGAGTGAGATGCCAGCTCCTTTCATTCAGTCAGTAGCTTCAAACATTCCTGGTATATGAAAAACATGTTTTTCAATGGCAAAAATCAATGAATATTGTAAATGCACAAACAGTAATATCTCCACATTGCAAGGTGCAATTCTGAAATTTTTTGCTTTTTCCTGCTAATCCTAGCATGATAAAGAAGATTCAAAGAGAGTGAGATGCCAGCTCCTTTCATTCAGTCAGTAGCTTCAAACATTTCTGGACGTTTTTCAATGGCAAAAATCAATGAATATTGTAAATGCACAAACAGTAATATCTCCACATTGCAAGGTGCAATTCTGAAATTTTTTGCTTTTTCCTGCTAATCCTAGCATGATAAAGAAGATTCAAAGAGAGTGAGATGCCAGCTCCTTTCATTCAGTCAGTAGCTTCAAACATTGATGGACGTTTTTCAATGGCAAAAATCAATGAATATTGTAAATGCACAAACAGTAATATCTCCACATTGCAAGGTGCAATTCTGAAATTTTTTGCTTTTTCCTGCTAATCCTAGCAGGATAAAGAAGATTCAAAGAGAGTGAGATGCCAGCTCCTTTCATTCAGTCAGTAGCTTCAAACATTCCTGGTATATGAAAAACATGTTTTTCAATGGCAAAAATCAATGAATATTGTAAATGCACAAACAGTAATATCTCCACATTGCAAGGTGCAATTCTGAAATTTTTTGCTTTTTCCTGCTAATCCTAGCATGATAAAGAAGATTCAGAGAGTGAGATGCCAGCTCCTTTCATTCAGTCAGTAGCTTCAAACATTTCTGGTATATGAAAAACATGTTTTTCAATGGCAAAAATCAATGAATATTGTAAATGCACAAACAGTAATATCTCCACATTGCAAGGTGCAATTCTGAAATTTTTTGCTTTTTCCTGCTAATCCTAGCAGGATAAAGAAGATTCAAAGAGAGTGAGATGCCAGCTCCTTTCATTCAGTCAGTAGCTTCAAACATTTCTGGTATATGAAAAACATGTTTTTCAATGGCAAAAATCAATGAATATTGTAAATGCACAAACAGTAATATCTCCACATTGCAAGGTGCAATTCAGAAATTTTTTGCTTTTTCCTGCTAATCCTAGCATGATAAAGAAGATTCAAAGAGAGTGAGATGCCAGCTCCTTTCATTCAGTCAGTAGCTTCAAACATTTCTGGACGTTTTTCAATGGCAAAAATCAATGAATATTGTAAATGCACAAACAGTAATATCTCCACATTGCAAGGTGCAATTCTGAAATTTTTTGCTTTTTCCTGTTAATCCTAGCATGATAAAGAAGATTCAAAGAGAGTGAGATGCCAGCTCCTTTCATTCAGTCAGTAGCTTCAAACATTTCTGGTATATGAAAAACATGTTTTTCAATGGCAAAAATCAATGAATATTGTAAATGCACAAACAGTAATATCTCCACATTGCAAGGTGCAATTCTGAAATTTTTTGCTTTTTCCTGCTAATCCTAGCATGATAAAGAAGATTCAAAGAGAGTGAGATGCCAGCTCCTTTCATTCAGTCAGTAGCTTCAAACATTTCTGGTATATGAATAACATGATGTTTTTCAATGGCAAAAATCAATGAATATTGTAAATGCACAAACAGTAATATCTCCACATTGCAAGGTGCAATTCTGAAATTTTTTGCTTTTTCCTGCTAATCCTAGCATGATAAAGAAGATTCAAAGAGAGTGAGATGCCAGCTCCTTTCATTCAGTCAGTAGCTTCAAACATTGATGGACGTTTTTCAATGGCAAAAATCAATGAATATTGTAAATGCACAAACAGTAATATCTCCACATTGCAAGGTGCAATTCTGAAATTTTTTGCTTTTTCCTGCTAATCCTAGCAGGATAAAGAAGATTCAAAGAGAGTGAGATGCCAGCTCCTTTCATTCAGTCAGTAGCTTCAAACATTCCTGGTATATGAAAAACATGTTTTTCAATGGCAAAAATCAATGAATATTGTAAATGCACAAACAGTAATATCTCCACATTGCAAGGTGCAATTCTGAAATTTTTTGCTTTTTCCTGCTAATCCTAGCATGATAAAGAAGATTCAGAGAGTGAGATGCCAGCTCCTTTCATTCAGTCAGTAGCTTCAAACATTTCTGGTATATGAAAAACATGTTTTTCAATGGCAAAAATCAATGAATATTGTAAATGCACAAACAGTAATATCTCCACATTGCAAGGTGCAATTCTGAAATTTTTTGCTTTTTCCTGCTAATCCTAGCAGGATAAAGAAGATTCAAAGAGAGTGAGATGCCAGCTCCTTTCATTCAGTCAGTAGCTTCAAACATTTCTGGTATATGAAAAACATGTTTTTCAATGGCAAAAATCAATGAATATTGTAAATGCACAAACAGTAATATCTCCACATTGCAAGGTGCAATTCTGAAATTTTTTGCTTTTTCCTGCTAATCCTAGCATGATAAAGAAGATTCAAAGAGAGTGAGATGCCAGCTCCTTTCATTCAGTCAGTAGCTTCAAACATTTCTGGACGTTTTTCAATGGCAAAAATCAATGAATATTGTAAATGCACAAACAGTAATATCTCCACATTGCAAGGTGCAATTCTGAAATTTTTTGCTTTTTCCTGTTAATCCTAGCATGATAAAGAAGATTCAAAGAGAGTGAGATGCCAGCTCCTTTCATTCAGTCAGTAGCTTCAAACATTTCTGGTATATGAAAAACATGTTTTTCAATGGCAAAAATCAATGAATATTGTAAATGCACAAACAGTAATATCTCCACATTGCAAGGTGCAATTCTGAAATTTTTTGCTTTTTCCTGCTAATCCTAGCATGATAAAGAAGATTCAAAGAGAGTGAGATGCCAGCTCCTTTCATTCAGTCAGTAGCTTCAAACATTTCTGGTATATGAAAAACATGATGTTTTTCAATGGCAAAAATCAATGAATATTGTAAATGCACAAACAGTAATATCTCCACATTGCAAGGTGCAATTCTGAAATTTTTTGCTTTTTCCTGCTAATCCTAGCATGATAAAGAAGATTCAAAGAGAGTGAGATGCCAGCTCCTTTCATTCAGTCAGTAGCTTCAAACATTTCTGGTATATGAAAAACATGTTTTTCAATGGCAAAAATCAATGAATATTGTAAATGCACAAACAGTAATATTTCCACATTGCAAGGTGCAATTCTGAAATTTTTTGCTTTTTCCTGCTAATCCTAGCATGATAAAGAAGATTCAAAGAGAGTGAGATGCCAGCTGCTTTCATTCAGTCAGTAGCTTCAAACATTTCTGGACGTTTTTCAATGGCAAAAATCAATGAATATTGTAAATGCACAAACAGTAATATCTCCACATTGCAAGGTGCAATTCTGAAATTTTTTGCTTTTTCCTGTTAATCCTAGCATGATAAAGAAGATTCAAAGAGAGTGAGATGCCAGCTCCTTTCATTCAGTCAGTAGCTTCAAACATTTCTGGTATATGAATTACATGATGTTTTTCAATGGCAAAAATCAATGAATATTGTAAATGCACAAACAGTAATATCTCCACATTGCAAGGTGCAATTCTGAAATTTTTTGCTTTTTCCTGCTAATCCTAGCATGATAAAGAAGATTCAAAGAGAGTGAGATGCCAGCTCCTTTCATTCAGTCAGTAGCTTCAAACATTTCTGGACGTTTTTCAATGGCAAAAATCAATGAATATTGTAAATGCACAAACAGTAATATCTCCACATTGCAAGGTGCAATTCTGAAATTTTTTGCTTTTTCCTGCTAATCCTAGCATGATAAAGAAGATTCAAAGAGAGTGAGATGCCAGCTCCTTTCATTCAGTCAGTAGCTTCAAACATTTCTGGACGTTTTTCAATGGCAAAAATCAATGAATATTGTAAATGCACAAACAGTAATATCTCCACATTGCAAGGTGCAATTCTGAAATTTTTTGCTTTTTCCTGCTAATCCTAGCATGATAAAGAAGATTCAAAGAGAGTGAGATGCCAGCTCCTTTCATTCAGTCAGTAGCTTCAAACATTTCTGGATGTTTTTCAATGGCAAAAATCAATGAATATTGTAAATGCACAAACAGTAATATCTCCACATTGCAAGGTGCAATTCTGAAATTTTTTGCTTTTTCCTGCTAATCCTAGCAGGATAAAGAAGATTCAAAGAGAGTGAGATGCCAGCTCCTTTCATTCAGTCAGTAGCTTCAAACATTTCTGGTATATGAAAAACATGTTTTTCAATGGCAAAAATCAATGAATATTGTAAATGCACAAACAGTAATATCTCCACATTGCAAGGTGCAATTCTGAAATTTTTTGCTTTTTCCTGCTAATCCTAGCATGATAAAGAAGATTCAAAGAGAGTGAGATGCCAGCTCCTTTCATTCAGTCAGTAGCTTCAAACATTTCTGGTATATGAAAAACATGTTTTTCAATGGCAAAAATCAATGAATATTGTAAATGCACAAACAGTAATATCTCCACATTGCAAGGTGCAATTCTGAAATTTTTTGCTTTTTCCTGCTAATCCTAGCATGATAAAGAAGATTCAAAGAGAGTGAGATGCCAGCTCCTTTCATTCAATCAGTAGCTTCAAACATTTCTGGACGTTTTTCAATGGCAAAAATCAATGAATATTGTAAATGCACAAACAGTAATATCTCCACATTGCAAGGTGTAATTCTGAAATTTTTTGCTTTTTCCTGCTAATCCTAGCATGATAAAGAAGATTCAAAGAGAGTGAGATGCCAGCTCCTTTCATTCAGTCAGTAGCTTCAAACACTTCTGGACGTTTTTCAATGGCAAAAATCAATGAATATTGTAAATGCACAAACAGTAATATCTCCACATTGCAAGGTTCAATTCTGAAATTTTTTGCTTTTTCCTGTTAATCCTAGCATGATAAAGAAGATTCAAAGAGAGTGAGATGCCAGCTCCTTTCATTCAGTCAGTAGCTTCAAACATTTCTGGTATATGAATAACATGATGTTTTTCAATGGCAAAAATCAATGAATATTGTAAATGCACAAACAGTAATATCTCCACATTGCAAGGTGCAATTCTGAAATTTTTTGCTTTTTCCTGCTAATCCTAGCATGATAAAGAAGATTCAAAGAGAGTGAGATGCCAGCTCCTTTCATTCAGTCAGTAGCTTCAAACATTTCTGGACGTTTTTCAATGGCAAAAATCAATGAATATTGTAAATGCACAAACAGTAATATCTCCACATTGCAAGGTGCAATTCTGAAATTTTTTGCTTTTTCCTGCTAATCCTAGCAGGATAAAGAAGATTCAAAGAGAGTGAGATGCCAGCTCCTTTCATTCAATCAGTAGCTTCAAACATTCCTGGTATATGAAAAACATGTTTTTCAATGGCAAAAATCAATGAATATTGTAAATGCACAAACAGTAATATCTCCACATTGCAAGGTGCAATTCTGAAATTTTTTGCTTTTTCCTGCTAATCCTAGCATGATAAAGAAGATTCAAAGAGAGTGAGATGCCAGCTCCTTTCATTCAGTCAGTAGCTTCAAACATTTCTGGACGTTTTTCAATGGCAAAAATCAATGAATATTGTAAATGCACAAACAGTAATATCTCCACATTGCAAGGTGCAATTCTGAAATTTTTTGCTTTTTCCTGCTAATCCTAGCATGATAAAGAAGATTCAAAGAGAGTGAGATGCCAGCTCCTTTCATTCAGTCAGTAGCTTCAAACATTGATGGACGTTTTTCAATGGCAAAAATCAATGAATATTGTAAATGCACAAACAGTAATATCTCCACATTGCAAGGTGCAATTCTGAAATTTTTTGCTTTTTCCTGCTAATCCTAGCAGGATAAAGAAGATTCAAAGAGAGTGAGATGCCAGCTCCTTTCATTCAGTCAGTAGCTTCAAACATTCCTGGTATATGAAAAACATGTTTTTCAATGGCAAAAATCAATGAATATTGTAAATGCACAAACAGTAATATCTCCACATTGCAAGGTGCAATTCTGAAATTTTTTGCTTTTTCCTGCTAATCCTAGCATGATAAAGAAGATTCAGAGAGTGAGATGCCAGCTCCTTTCATTCAGTCAGTAGCTTCAAACATTTCTGGTATATGAAAAACATGTTTTTCAATGGCAAAAATCAATGAATATTGTAAATGCACAAACAGTAATATCTCCACATTGCAAGGTGCAATTCTGAAATTTTTTGCTTTTTCCTGCTAATCCTAGCAGGATAAAGAAGATTCAAAGAGAGTGAGATGCCAGCTCCTTTCATTCAGTCAGTAGCTTCAAACATTTCTGGTATATGAAAAACATGTTTTTCAATGGCAAAAATCAATGAATATTGTAAATGCACAAACAGTAATATCTCCACATTGCAAGGTGCAATTCTGAAATTTTTTGCTTTTTCCTGCTAATCCTAGCATGATAAAGAAGATTCAAAGAGAGTGAGATGCCAGCTCCTTTCATTCAGTCAGTAGCTTCAAACATTTCTGGACGTTTTTCAATGGCAAAAATCAATGAATATTGTAAATGCACAAACAGTAATATCTCCACATTGCAAGGTGCAATTCTGAAATTTTTTGCTTTTTCCTGTTAATCCTAGCATGATAAAGAAGATTCAAAGAGAGTGAGATGCCAGCTCCTTTCATTCAGTCAGTAGCTTCAAACATTTCTGGTATATGAAAAACATGTTTTTCAATGGCAAAAATCAATGAATATTGTAAATGCACAAACAGTAATATCTCCACATTGCAAGGTGCAATTCTGAAATTTTTTGCTTTTTCCTGCTAATCCTAGCATGATAAAGAAGATTCAAAGAGAGTGAGATGCCAGCTCCTTTCATTCAGTCAGTAGCTTCAAACATTTCTGGTATATGAATAACATGATGTTTTTCAATGGCAAAAATCAATGAATATTGTAAATGCACAAACAGTAATATCTCCACATTGCAAGGTGCAATTCTGAAATTTTTTGCTTTTTCCTGCTAATCCTAGCATGATAAAGAAGATTCAAAGAGAGTGAGATGCCAGCTCCTTTCATTCAGTCAGTAGCTTCAAACATTTCTGGACGTTTTTCAATGGCAAAAATCAATGAATATTGTAAATGCACAAACAGTAATATCTCCACATTGCAAGGTGCAATTCTGAAATTTTTTGCTTTTTCCTGCTAATCCTAGCATGATAAAGAAGATTCAAAGAGAGTGAGATGCCAGCTCCTTTCATTCAGTCAGTAGCTTCAAACATTTCTGGATGTTTTTCAATGGCAAAAATCAATGAATATTGTAAATGCACAAACAGTAATATATCCACATTGCAAGGTGCAATTCTGAAATTTTTTGCTTTTTCCTGCTAATCCTAGCAGGATAAAGAAGATTCAAAGAGAGTGAGATGCCAGCTCCTTTCATTCAGTCAGTAGCTTCAAACATTTCTGGTATATGAAAAACATGTTTTTCAATGGCAAAAATCAATGAATATTGTAAATGCACAAACAGTAATATCTCCACATTGCAAGGTGCAATTCTGAAATTTTTTGCTTTTTCCTGCTAATCCTAGCATGATAAAGAAGATTCAAAGAGAGTGAGATGCCAGCTCCTTTCATTCAGTCAGTAGCTTCAAACATTTCTGGTATATGAAAAACATGTTTTTCAATGGCAAAAATCAATGAATATTGTAAATGCACAAACAGTAATATCTCCACATTGCAAGGTGCAATTCTGAAATTTTTTGCTTTTTCCTGCTAATCCTAGCATGATAAAGAAGATTCAAAGAGAGTGAGATGCCAGCTCCTTTCATTCAGTCAGTAGCTTCAAACATTTCTGGACGTTTTTCAATGGCAAAAATCAATGAATATTGTAAATGCACAAACAGTAATATCTCCACATTGCAAGGTGCAATTCTGAAATTTTTTGCTTTTTCCTGTTAATCCTAGCATGATAAAGAAGATTCAAAGAGAGTGAGATGCCAGCTCCTTTCATTCAGTCAGTAGCTTCAAACATTTCTGGTATATGAAAAACATGTTTTTCAATGGCAAAAATCAATGAATATTGTAAATGCACAAACAGTAATATCTCCACATTGCAAGGTGCAATTCTGAAATTTTTTGCTTTTTCCTGCTAATCCTAGCATGATAAAGAAGATTCAAAGAGAGTGAGATGCCAGCTCCTTTCATTCAGTCAGTAGCTTCAAACATTTCTGGTATATGAAAAACATGTTTTTCAATGGCAAAAATCAATGAATATTGTAAATGCACAAACAGTAATATCTCCACATTGCAAGGTGCAATTCTGAAATTTTTTGCTTTTTCCTGCTAATCCTAGCATGATAAAGAAGATTCAAAGAGAGTGAGATGCCAGCTCCTTTCATTCAGTCAGTAGCTTCAAACATTTCTGGTATATGAAAAACGTTTTTCAATGGCAAAAATCAATGAATATTGTAAATGCACAAACAGTAATATCTCCACATTGCAAGGTGCAATTCTGAAATTTTTTGCTTTTTCCTGCTAATCCTAGCAGGATAAAGAAGATTCAAAGAGAGTGAGATGCCAGCTCCTTTCATTCAGTCAGTAGCTTCAAACATTTCTGGTATATGAAAAACATGTTTTTCAATGGCAAAAATCAATGAATATTGTAAATGCACAAACAGTAATATCTCCACATTGCAAGGTGCAATTCTGAAATTTTTTGCTTTTTCCTGCTAATCCTAGCATGATAAAGAAGATTCAAAGAGAGTGAGATGCCAGCTCCTTTCATTCAGTCAGTAGCTTCAAACATTTCTGGACGTTTTTCAATGGCAAAAATCAATGAATATTGTAAATGCACAAACAGTAATATCTCCACATTGCAAGGTGCAATTCTGAAATTTTTTGCTTTTTCCTGTTAATCCTAGCATGATAAAGAAGATTCAAAGAGAGTGAGATGCCAGCTCCTTTCATTCAGTCAGTAGCTTCAAACATTTCTGGTATATGAAAAACATGTTTTTCAATGGCAAAAATCAATGAATATTGTAAATGCACAAACAGTAATATCTCCACATTGCAAGGTGCAATTCTGAAATTTTTTGCTTTTTCCTGCTAATCCTAGCATGATAAAGAAGATTCAAAGAGAGTGAGATGCCAGCTCCTTTCATTCAGTCAGTAGCTTCAAACATTTCTGGTATATGAATAACATGATGTTTTTCAATGGCAAAAATCAATGAATATTGTAAATGCACAAACAGTAATATCTCCACATTGCAAGGTGCAATTCTGAAATTTTTTGCTTTTTCCTGCTAATCCTAGCATGATAAAGAAGATTCAAAGAGAGTGAGATGCCAGCTCCTTTCATTCAGTCAGTAGCTTCAAACATTTCTGGACGTTTTTCAATGGCAAAAATCAATGAATATTGTAAATGCACAAACAGTAATATCTCCACATTGCAAGGTGCAATTCTGAAATTTTTTGCTTTTTCCTGCTAATCCTAGCATGATAAAGAAGATTCAAAGAGAGTGAGATGCCAGCTCCTTTCATTCAGTCAGTAGCTTCAAACATTTCTGGATGTTTTTCAATGGCAAAAATCAATGAATATTGTAAATGCACAAACAGTAATATATCCACATTGCAAGGTGCAATTCTGAAATTTTTTGCTTTTTCCTGCTAATCCTAGCAGGATAAAGAAGATTCAAAGAGAGTGAGATGCCAGCTCCTTTCATTCAGTCAGTAGCTTCAAACATTTCTGGTATATGAAAAACATGTTTTTCAATGGCAAAAATCAATGAATATTGTAAATGCACAAACAGTAATATCTCCACATTGCAAGGTGCAATTCTGAAATTTTTTGCTTTTTCCTGCTAATCCTAGCATGATAAAGAAGATTCAAAGAGAGTGAGATGCCAGCTCCTTTCATTCAGTCAGTAGCTTCAAACATTTCTGGTATATGAAAAACATGTTTTTCAATGGCAAAAATCAATGAATATTGTAAATGCACAAACAGTAATATCTCCACATTGCAAGGTGCAATTCTGAAATTTTTTGCTTTTTCCTGCTAATCCTAGCATGATAAAGAAGATTCAAAGAGAGTGAGATGCCAGCTCCTTTCATTCAGTCAGTAGCTTCAAACATTTCTGGACGTTTTTCAATGGCAAAAATCAATGAATATTGTAAATGCACAAACAGTAATATCTCCACATTGCAAGGTGCAATTCTGAAATTTTTTGCTTTTTCCTGTTAATCCTAGCATGATAAAGAAGATTCAAAGAGAGTGAGATGCCAGCTCCTTTCATTCAGTCAGTAGCTTCAAACATTTCTGGTATATGAAAAACATGTTTTTCAATGGCAAAAATCAATGAATATTGTAAATGCACAAACAGTAATATCTCCACATTGCAAGGTGCAATTCTGAAATTTTTTGCTTTTTCCTGCTAATCCTAGCATGATAAAGAAGATTCAAAGAGAGTGAGATGCCAGCTCCTTTCATTCAGTCAGTAGCTTCAAACATTTCTGGTATATGAAAAACATGTTTTTCAATGGCAAAAATCAATGAATATTGTAAATGCACAAACAGTAATATCTCCACATTGCAAGGTGCAATTCTGAAATTTTTTGCTTTTTCCTGCTAATCCTAGCATGATAAAGAAGATTCAAAGAGAGTGAGATGCCAGCTCCTTTCATTCAGTCAGTAGCTTCAAACATTTCTGGTATATGAAAAACGTTTTTCAATGGCAAAAATCAATGAATATTGTAAATGCACAAACAGTAATATCTCCACATTGCAAGGTGCAATTCTGAAATTTTTTGCTTTTTCCTGCTAATCCTAGCATGATAATGAAGATTCAAAGAGAGTGAGATGCCAGCTCCTTTCATTCAGTCAGTAGCTTCAAACATTTCTGGACGTTTTTCAATGGCAAAAATCAATGAATATTGTAAATGCACAAACAGTAATATCTCCACATTGCAAGGTGCAATTCTGAAATTTTTTGCTTTTTCCTGCTAATCCTAGCAGGATAAAGAAGATTCAGAGTGAGATGCCAGCTCCTTTCATTCAGTCAGTAGCTTCAAACATTCCTGGTATATGAAAAACATGTTTTTCAATGGCAAAAATCAATGAATATTGTAAATGCACAAACAGTAATATCTCCACATTGCAAGGTGCAATTCTGAAATTTTTTGCTTTTTCCTGCTAATCCTAGCATGATAAAGAAGATTCAAAGAGAGTGAGATGCCAGCTCCTTTCATTCAGTCAGTAGCTTCAAACATTTCTGGTATATGAAAAACATGTTTTTCAATGGCAAAAATCAATGAATATTGTAAATGCACAAACAGTAATATCTCCACATTGCAAGGTGCAATTCTGAAATTTTTTGCTTTTTCCTGCTAATCCTAGCAGGATAAAGAAGATTCAAAGAGAGTGAGATGCCAGCTCTTTTCATTCAGTCAGTAGCTTCAAACATTTCTGGTATATGAAAAACATGTTTTTCAATGGCAAAAATCAATGAATATTGTAAATGCACAAACAGTAATATCTCCACATTGCAAGGTGCAATTCTGAAATTTTTTGCTTTTTCCTGCTAATCCTAGCATGATAAAGAAGATTCAAAGAGAGTGAGATGCCAGCTCCTTTCATTCAGTCAGTAGCTTCAAACATTTCTGGACGTTTTTCAATGGCAAAAATCAATGAATATTGTAAATGCACAAACAGTAATATCTCCACATTGCAAGGTGCAATTCTGAAATTTTTTGCTTTTTCCTGCTAATCCTAGCATGATAAAGAAGATTCAAAGAGAGTGAGATGCCAGCTCCTTTCATTCAGTCAGTAGCTTCAAACATTTCTGGTATATGAAAAACATGTTTTTCAATGGCAAAAATCAATGAATATTGTAAATGCACAAACAGTAATATCTCCACATTGCAAGGTGCAATTCTGAAATTTTTTGCTTTTTCCTGCTAATCCTAGCATGATAAAGAAGATTCAAAGAGAGTGAGATGCCAGCTCCTTTCATTCAGTCAGTAGCTTCAAACATTTCTGGTATATGAAAAACATGGTTTTCAATGGCAAAAATCAATGAATATTGTAAATGCACAAACAGTAATATCTCCACAATGCATGGTGCAATTCTGAAATTTTTTGCTTTTTCCTGCTAATCCTAGCATGATAAAGAAGATTCAAAGAGAGTGACATGCCAGCTCCTTTCATTCAGTCAGTAGCTTCAAACATTTCTGGTATATGAAAAACGTTTTTCAATGGCAAAAATCAATGAATATTGTAAATGCACAAACAGTAATATCTCCACATTGCAAGGTGCAATTCTGAAATTTTTTGCTTTTTCCTGCTAATCCTAGCATGATAAAGAAGATTCAAAGAGAGTGAGATGCCAGCTCCTTTCATTCAGTCAGTAGCTTCAAACATTTCTGGTATATGAAAAAAATGTTTTTCAATGGCAAAAATCAATGAATATTGTAAATGCACAAACAGTAATATTTCCACATTGCAAGGTGCAATTCTGAAATTTTTTGCTTTTTCCTGCTAATCCTAGCATGATAAAGAAGATTCAAAGAGAGTGAGATGCCAGCTCCTTTCATTCAGTCAGTAGCTTCAAACATTTCTGGACGTTTTTCAATGGCAAAAATCAATGAATATTGTAAATGCACAAACAGTAATATCTCCACATTGCAAGGTGCAATTCTGAAATTTTTTGCTTTTTCCTGTTAATCCTAGCATGATAAAGAAGATTCAAAGAGAGTGAGATGCCAGCTCCTTTCATTCAGTCAGTAGCTTCAAACATTTCTGGTATATGAAAAACATGTTTTTCAATGGCAAAAATCAATGAATATTGTAAATGCACAAACAGTAATATCTCCACATTGCAAGGTGCAATTCTGAAATTTTTTGCTTTTTCCTGCTAATCCTAGCATGATAAAGAAGATTCAAAGAGAGTGAGATGCCAGCTCCTTTCATTCAGTCAGTAGCTTCAAACATTTCTGGTATATGAATAACATGATGTTTTTCAATGGCAAAAATCAATGAATATTGTAAATGCACAAACAGTAATATCTCCACATTGCAAGGTGCAATTCTGAAATTTTTTGCTTTTTCCTGCTAATCCTAGCATGATAAAGAAGATTCAAAGAGAGTGAGATGCCAGCTCCTTTCATTCAGTCAGTAGCTTCAAATATTTCTGGACGTTTTTCAATGGCAAAAATCAATGAATATTGTAAATGCACAAACAGTAATATCTCCACATTGCAAGGTGCAATTCTGAAATTTTTTGCTTTTTCCTGCTAATCCTAGCATGATAAAGAAGATTCAAAGAGAGTGAGATGCCAGCTCCTTTCATTCAGTCAGTAGCTTCAAACATTTCTGGATGTTTTTCAATGGCAAAAATCAATGAATATTGTAAATGCACAAACAGTAATATCTCCACATTGCAAGGTGCAATTCTGAAATTTTTTGCTTTTTCCTGCTAATCCTAGCAGGATAAAGAAGATTCAAAGAGAGTGAGATGCCAGCTCCTTTCATTCAGTCAGTAGCTTCAAACATTTCTGGTATATGAAAAACATGTTTTTCAATGGCAAAAATCAATGAATATTGTAAATGCACAAACAGTAATATCTCCACATTGCAAGGTGCAATTCTGAAATTTTTTGCTTTTTCCTGCTAATCCTAGCATGATAAAGAAGATTCAAAGAGAGTGAGATGCCAGCTCCTTTCATTCAGTCAGTAGCTTCAAACATTTCTGGTATATGAAAAACATGTTTTTCAATGGCAAAAATCAATGAATATTGTAAATGCACAAACAGTAATATCTCCACATTGCAAGGTGCAATTCTGAAATTTTTTGCTTTTTCCTGCTAATCCTAGCATGATAAAGAAGATTCAAAGAGAGTGAGATGCCAGCTCCTTTCATTCAGTCAGTAGCTTCAAACATTTCTGGACGTTTTTCAATGGCAAAAATCAATGAATATTGTAAATGCACAAACAGTAATATCTCCACATTGCAAGGTGTAATTCTGAAATTTTTTGCTTTTTCCTGCTAATCCTAGCATGATAAAGAAGATTCAAAGAGAGTGAGATGCCAGCTCCTTTCATTCAGTCAGTAGCTTCAAACACTTCTGGACGTTTTTCAATGGCAAAAATCAATGAATATTGTAAATGCACAAACAGTAATATCTCCACATTGCAAGGTTCAATTCTGAAATTTTTTGCTTTTTCCTGTTAATCCTAGCATGATAAAGAAGATTCAAAGAGAGTGAGATGCCAGCTCCTTTCATTCAGTCAGTAGCTTCAAACATTTCTGGTATATGAATAACATGATGTTTTTCAATGGCAAAAATCAATGAATATTGTAAATGCACAAACAGTAATATCTCCACATTGCAAGGTGCAATTCTGAAATTTTTTGCTTTTTCCTGCTAATCCTAGCATGATAAAGAAGATTCAAAGAGAGTGAGATGCCAGCTCCTTTCATTCAGTCAGTAGCTTCAAACATTTCTGGACGTTTTTCAATGGCAAAAATCAATGAATATTGTAAATGCACAAACAGTAATATCTCCACATTGCAAGGTGCAATTCTGAAATTTTTTGCTTTTTCCTGCTAATCCTAGCAGGATAAAGAAGATTCAAAGAGAGTGAGATGCCAGCTCCTTTCATTCAATCAGTAGCTTCAAACATTCCTGGTATATGAAAAACATGTTTTTCAATGGCAAAAATCAATGAATATTGTAAATGCACAAACAGTAATATCTCCACATTGCAAGGTGCAATTCTGAAATTTTTTGCTTTTTCCTGCTAATCCTAGCATGATAAAGAAGATTCAAAGAGAGTGAGATGCCAGCTCCTTTCATTCAGTCAGTAGCTTCAAACATTTCTGGACGTTTTTCAATGGCAAAAATCAATGAATATTGTAAATGCACAAACAGTAATATCTCCACATTGCAAGGTGCAATTCTGAAATTTTTTGCTTTTTCCTGCTAATCCTAGCATGATAAAGAAGATTCAAAGAGAGTGAGATGCCAGCTCCTTTCATTCAGTCAGTAGCTTC